>NW_015505724.1:110750-113690 GCF_001515645.1 Sinocyclocheilus grahami | reverse complement strand
GTGCCGAATGACAGTCGCATCACAGATCAGATTTAATTTCTCCAGTGAGGAGAGCTGACTGACAAGAAGAGTGAGGTGAGACAGACAAGACGATTACGGATTATTTAGTTTCGAAGGTTTATCTAAGGTGATTTTGGAAGATTTTTTAAAGCATAGATTTCTTATTTAATTGGTTCCACATTGTTTGCTGATTTTTACTTTATTTAAACTTTGTGTAATTTATTTTATTTGACATTTGTTTTGCTAATAAACGTTCTACGTTTCTTATTTATTTGGTTATATATTATACATGTTTACTTATTTCCAGTTTTGTATACCTATTAAACTTTATGTAAGTTATTTGTTATTTTATATTAGGCATAGCCTGCCCCATAGTCTCACTCATAGGTTTACTTCCGCGTTGAAGAAAAAGGTGGATAAACACATTTTTATGGAGCACGATTCATCAGGCAGCAATATTTCAAAGCAAAAACAGATTTTCTTTTTTATCTTTCATCAGAATGTAATTTTTTTCTCTTTGGCTGAAGTCACCAAAGACACACAAGCTATTGGTTATTATTAATAGTCAAATCGCTGTTTAGGCCTTTTTATATTTTATATTAGGCATAGCCTGCCCCATAGTCTCACTCATAGGTTTACTTCCGCGTTGAAGAAAAAGGTGGATAAACACATTTTTATGGAGCACGATTCATCAGGAAGCAATATTTCAAAGCAAAAACAGATTTTCTTTTTTTATCTTTCATCAGAATGTAATTTTTTTCTCTATGGCTGAAGTCACCAAAGACACACAAGCTATTGGTTATTATTAATAGTCAAATCGCTGTTTAGGCCTTTTTCAACAATAATGTTAACAATAACATAATGAAGGTTAAGGCAATAATAGAGAATAATGATAGATTTGAAAAAGATACAGTGATATCCAGCCTCCTAAAACCTTGGTGTCCCAGGTCAAGTAAACCTCCTCAAGCCGAGGTGTTGCTGCTGTTTCTGAAGGGGAGTTACTGTAAACTCATCTGCAGCTCTTTCTCATTGCTTATTGTTTCATGTGGAAATACATCACAGTATGGAATTAGAATGGGTTGAAAAGCCGGATTAAAGCCGGACATGTTTGCTGTCGTGATCAGAGATTGATCTTTGTCAGTCAATACATATATTGTTATGCATTCACCAAATTGTGGGTGTTTGTTAGTGTGACTGATGTTTTTAATATCTTTTCTTTCTATCGGTGCATTCCAGGACTTCTTCCAGTTTGCCAGCAGTCCCGGAGTCGACAGCACATTACGGAAAAGAGCAGAAAAGTTCAAAGTCCATCTGACCAAAAAGTTTCGTTGGGACTTCGATGCAGATCTTGATGAATGTGCTCCAGTGGTGGTGGAGCTTCCGGAGGCGGTCACGGTGGACTGATGCTGCTTCACATGATCCACGTCCACTTAAAAATACAGTGTGTTTGAAACGGCAGGTTTTATACTGTTTTCACATGAACATAATCGTCTTTTCAGACTCAATCATCAGATACTCCAGCATCTGGATATTTTCCTGTCACTTCCTGATGAAATATTGACTGTTCCGCTTTATTAAAGCTAACTATTTCACTTGGTCAATCTTTGTGTTTTTGTGACTCTGAATATCATGTATGAGCACTAGAGGGCAGGCCAGTACACATGAAAGTCCTGCTGTTTAGAGTTTGTTTGTCTGCATGTGTGACCATTCATGGCTCGTCTTCAGACTGACTTTGCAATATCATCAGCACAAGAAACAGCGTTCATCCTGCCACTCCTTTCAAAGTTACCCTATTTATTAGAGGTGTTTCGCTATTAATAATGCTCATATAAGTAAATGTCAGCATGAACTCAAATCCTAAATTTGAAGCTTCAGTTTTACCATAGTTGCTGACTGTATGATTTTCATGATTTCTATTAGTTTGCCTCAACTTAACACTTTCTTGGCATCAGTTTGCAGCAATTATGTTTTTAATTCTTCACATTGATTTCAATCAGGTTTTCGTTTGTTTAACTGAGTCACATTATTATTTTTTTACATCCTCAGTAAGCAGGAGGCTGTGCATCACACTGAGGTTTTCACTTCATTCAGGGTTTTTATCACTGGAGCTGCCAAAGCAAACACAGATCCCTCTTTTTCCATCAGACTGCTGGCGATCACAATCCCACCAAATGCAAACAGTCCAATAAAAAAAATGACACTGGACCATATATCCTACAAGTCTTCAGCCTGCTACTAGTTGAGTGCAGCTGCAGTTTCCTTCCTCACTTGTAGGGGGCAGCCTAAACTTCGGTTGATCACGGATAAATGTAGTAGCTTAATAGAAGAAGAGAGTATGGATACTAGTGATGGGAAGTTTGGATCATTTTACCGACTCGGACCTTTGAGTCTCGTTCAGCAAAATGAATGAATATTTTTTCGAGTCATTTCGTTCATTTTAGCAAAATATAATTAAAATGTTACGTGTTACTTCCCTAACACGTCTACAACTTATGCAAACGTTGATCACACGTTCAACACGATATACAAACAATACAAAACTGCTATAAGAAACAGAAAAGATTAATTCATTGTTTACCTGGATCTTCAGTCTATGATTAGCTCACCTCACTTCTTATCTGACAAGTCTTCGGGTTTGAGTCGTTCGTTCATCACGTGACAGCCCCATACGCTTTAACCAATGCAGTCTGAGCCGGAAAGAGAATTGATTAGTTCATCTCTCGAGTCTTTCGAATCGTTCGTTCTTTTGTCACGTGACGTGACAGCATTGGATACAGAAATTGGTTAATTTACAAGCTTCCTTACAAATGGGTGCATAGTTATTATTATTATCATCATTATTATAATTATTATTTACTTACTTAGTTACGTGATGCGTTTCTGGTCTCAAATTGTAACTTTTTACTTTTTACAGTTTATAAATGTGTGAATTTCTGTCAT
>NW_015505724.1:103796-110567 GCF_001515645.1 Sinocyclocheilus grahami | reverse complement strand
CCTGTTCCCCAGTTAAGCCCAGGGAGGGCCCCTGTTCCCCAGTTAAGCCCAGGGAGGGCTCCTGTTCCCCAGTTAAGCCCAGGGAGGGCTCCTGTTCCCCAGTTAAGCCCAGGGAGGGCTCCTGTTCCCCAGTTAAGCCCAGGGAGGGCCTCGCATGTAGGACGTGTCTCTGTTGGGAGAGGTGCCACCAACTGTGCTCCCACCTTTATCCCGTCCTCGGTCCGTCCCGGTCTGCAAGGGTTCCCTAGGCCGGGTCCACCATGGCCTGGACTTCCATGGGTCCCTTCCCCCCCGCCCCCCCAATCCGTACTGTTTGGGGCCCCGTTGACTCCTCTACCAAAGATGGACGCCTGGAGGCGTCCTTGGGGAGGGGGGTACTGTCAGGATCCTGCCGTGACAGCCTTGTCTGTCTTGTCTTTGTTCAATGTTTCTTTGTTTATCTTGTGCCTGAACACATGGTTGTCCTGCCGTGTGAGGAGAGGGAGTCGCCCGCCGTGTGAGGAGAGTGAGTCGCCCGCCGTGTGAGGAAGGTGAGTCGTGGCAAACTCAGTAGCTCCTGGCAATAGTATAGTGACTTCCCGCAACAAGTCATTAGTCTTAATTTTGGACCGTCTGGCCCGCCATAGTACAGAACCTATAGGATGTTGCAAATGTGCGACTGAACGAATCACTCCCCGAGACGACTCGTTCTTCCCGAGTCACATCAAAATGAAGGAATCGTTCAAGAATGACCCAACACTAATGGATACCTTTTGGTAGTGTGCCAATGTGCCTAGTAGCAGCATTTGAGCTGATCTACTGCATTTGGGGAAGGCCCTTGTTGAGAAACATTTTTGTTTCCTTCTCAACTGTGAGTATGGTTACTTTATTGCATTCATTTATTTATGAAAGAGTTATTTTGATGACCCATTTAGTAGAAAACAAAACTATTGGGTATTTTTTTCTGTGTTTAATTGGTAGTAAGATAGGATAATAATTGAGGTGTTTTTTCTTGTTCTAGAAGGTTTTTTTTCCTATGTTATGCTTGATACATATGGAAGCGTTGTGGATTGAATTGGAATCTTCGTTGGTGGAGTTGGCAAGTAGGCCTACTAAAGTTCATCTGTTTGGTTCCCTACCATGGAGTTGCTTTAATGACTGATTCGACGCTCTACAATATGGATTATAATTGTGATTCAGGGACAACGTTTGGGCCTACTTCAGTCGTCGTTGCCATTGGACTTCTTCAGTGTCTAACATAATCACAGGTAAGACTACTTTCTTTGACTTTTGTACATTTAGTGCTTTCACACTCAAGGACTTGCTTCATAGATTGATCAAGATGGGTCGGTTTTTGAGCTCAGATGAACAAGTGGTGTTTGATTGATATTATCTCTGTTGTGTTTGGTGCAAAATGTGTATTGTTTTCGCTACTATCATTTCAATTGAAAGGAATACAAGTATTGAAGAAAGAGTTTTGTGGCTGCCTTATTTTATTTGGTAGAATCAATCAACGTTTATATTGGAAACCCACCCAAAATCAGATATATAACTAACATTGGTTTAAATATTAATCTGAGTGGTTATATAATGGCGCCCAAACAGGGACACATTTTCATATGAGATGCTGCTGTTTATTCTGCTAATAAAATATGGCAAGCCAAGGATCTAATGGCGGGGATGAGCAGGAACCCAAACTTCTGATGCATTCCTTAGAAGAAGAGAGCCTGTTAGAGAAGTAATTGATATGTTTAGTACTCTTTATGTAGACTCAGAAGAAGAAAATTAAGTGGTTGAGGCTGAGAATGAAATTGAACAGCAGATTAGGGATCCTTCACCTCCTGAACCTGAGAAAGAACAAGAAGAGGCACATACACTAGAGCAAGTGCAAATATCAGGTGTAACATTAAAAGAACAGTTAATCGAGTGAGTCAGTAAACTGGATAGTCATTTTGAAAAGTGTGTTCAAAAGATGAATGAAAGCGTGACCTTTGCTGAGCGTAAAGCTATTGAAGAAAGAGTGACTTACCACCTGGAATGAGAATGTGAGAGAGTCCAGAAAAAAATGGAGCTTGAACTTCAAGATTTGGGTAAATCTATGGTGGACTGTTTGAAAAGGCGAGATGCTCAAATTGACCACAAATTAAAAACCCTTACGCCTGTTATGTCTACTCCCATATATCCAAAGTCTAATATTTCTGCTCCTGTTTCTAGAGCTGCAGTGGCTAACCAGACTTACCATGTGCCAAATAGCCAAATGTCCTGCTTAGAAGGTATGTCAATGATGTCATTCCAATCCTCCAGTGAAATTAGAATTTCCAAGTTTTAGTAATAGTGGAGAGGAAGATCCTGTAACTTTCATAGAGAGATGTGAGGAGTATTTTGCCATTTGTCCTCTCAATGATTGTGAAACTCTTGCTTCTTTAACATCAGTATTAAAGGGTACTGCCAAAGATTGGTGGCTGGCAGAGAAGAATAACGTTCAGACATGGCAACGGTTCAAAGAGATATTTTTGCACTCATTCTTAAGTGAAGACTATGAAGAAGAAGCTGCTAGAAGATTACTGGAAAGGAAGCAGGGCGCTAAAGAGAGTATTAGAGATTTTGCTTATCATTATAGAGCCTTATGCCTTAGAAGAAACAAGGACATGTCAGAGAGGGAAATTGTACATGCCATCTTACGAAATTGTAACCCACGACTAGCGAATTTACTCAGAGGAACTGTGAAAGGGGTGGATGATTTGGTAAGATTTGGCACTCAAATTGAAAAGGATTTTGAAGAGTCTAGAAGATACTGGAGCCAAGTTAATTCAGAGACGCGGCAAAGGAGAGCGAATGCTTCTAGAGTAGTTGTACTAAAGTCTTCTGCAGCTAACACGAGAACCATGCAGTCTGTGAAAAGTGTTGTTCAACCTGAGATAATCACCCTCCCCATCATTCTACGTGGCAGAAGCAATGATTGATTGTAGTACCTTATCGCTCATTCAAGAGCCTTGTTGGAAGCAATTGCAATGTCAAGAACCATGTAAACTGAGCAATGGCCAGAACTTCTTGCTAGCCAACGGTCAGAGGCAGGAAGCTATTGGCAAGCTGGAGGGGGAATGTGAACTGCAAGGGAGAAAAATAACTCTGACATTGTATATAATGCATGATACTGCTCTAACAGTACGTATTATCCTTGGTATGGATTTTCTGTTATCTTCAGGGAGCGTCCTTGACTTCAGAAGATCTCAGTATCAACTGCCAGCATTAGAAGATGATGAGAAAGTTGCAACTTTTCCTTTGCTGTCACATGAATCCTGTTCAACCGTATATTTTTACCTTGCTCTGTCCACACCAGTGGCTTCAGATGAAACTCTACAGTTGATCCGTGACCTTGTTCAGAAAGCTGATATGAATCATCATAGCAAAGAGGTGCTGAGGGAGCTGATGTTGAAATGGCCCACAGTCTGCACACATGAAATAGGTCAGTCAAGTATTGTCAAACATCAATCCTGTTCAACCGTATATTTTTACCTTGCTCTGTCCACACCAGTAGCTTCAGATGAAACTCTACAGTTGATCCGTGACCTTGTTCAGAAAGCTGATATGAATCATCATAGCAAAGAGGTGCTGAGGGAGCTGATGTTGAAATGGCCCACAGTCTGCACACATGAAATAGGTCAGTCAAGTATTGTCAAACATCAAATTATCACCACTGACTAAGTTCCTGTTCGGAAAAAACCCTATAAGCCGTCAAGAGAAAAACAACAATTTGTTGATGCAGAAATTCAAGGGCTACTGGATAGGAAGATAATCCGTCCATCTATTTCTCCATGGGCTTCTCCAGTAGTGGTGGTACCTAAAAAAGATGGAGGATCAAGGCTGTGTGTAGATTATAGAGGCATAAATGCAAAAACTCACCTTGATGCTTATCCAATACTACAAATACAGGTCATTCTGGAATCATTACATGGAACAACTGTGTTTAGCATGCTTGACCTCAAGACTTTGTTATTGGCAAATGGAGATGGAGCCAGAAAGCATACAGAAGACAGCCTTTGTTACCTCTGCAGGGCTATTTGAATTCTTGCGTCTACCCTTTGGCCTTAAAAATGCCGCAGCTTCGTTCCAAAGATTGATGGAGCATGTTCTCAGGGATCTAAGAGGAAAATGCTGTCTGATATACATAGACGATGTGGTGATATTCTCAGAAAATAAAGAAAAGCACCTGCAACATCTTAATCATGTGTTTAGTTGTCTCTCCAATGCCTGTCTAACTCTTAACCTGAGAAAATGCAACTTTTTTCAGAGATCCCTTACATTCTTGGGACATGTCAAGTTAAGACTGATCCGTCAAAAGTGTCTGCAGTATGTGATTTTCCTGTGCCTCAATCACTTACAGATCTACAAAGTTTTATAGGTTTGGCAGGATGGTATCACCGATTCATACCCAAGTTTTCGGAAAAGGCTGCTTTCACTTCATGCTCTGAAACAAAAGAATGCTACCTGGGTTTAGACAGATGAATGCCAGACAGCATTTGACATCATTAAGTGAGACCTGACGAATGCTCCAGTGCTAATTCCACCTGACCTGTCAAAGTCTTTCAAAGTCCAAACAGATGCGAGTGAAGTTGGGTTAGGAGCAGTATTGACTCAAGATGTGGAGGGAGAAGAGCATGTTGTGGCATACGCATCTCGTTTGTTACGAGGACCTGAAAAGGCATATTCTGTTTCAGAAAAAGAATGTCTCACAGTGATCTGGGCTGTGGAGAAATGGAGGACATATTTAGAAGGTCGACCTTTTGAGGTGATTACTGACCACTCCGCATTAACTTGGGTATTCCAACACCCCAAACTGTCTTCATGATTGACACGATGGACCATCCATTTGCAAGGTTTCCAATTTATTGTCAAGTATAGAAAGGGACAGTCCAACGAAGTTGGAAGTTGCTTTGGGACGGAAACTCGAGGGTCCACTAGAAAGAGCTATTAATCGACCACCTGATCCAAGCAGCCCTACCTATGAGGTGATAGACAGGCAACAAAGTCTGATCCAGGTGGTAAGGGAGAATGTAGAACGAGCTCAGGCCAAGCAAAAATGCTATCACGATAAAAAAAGAAAGCATACTCCGTTTCAAGTAGGAGACATAATTTGGGTTCGAGCTCATCCTTTATCCAAAGCAGATGAGGGGTTTGTGTCTAAATTGTCTGCAAAATGGAAGGGTCCAGCTAAAGTTGAAAAACCAGTCCAGTAAATTATACTGTTTCATTTCTTGGTAAGCCTGGAAATGTTGATACCTATCATGTTCAGAATTTAAAAGTCTGTCATGGGTATTTCAAGACTTCTTTTGATGGAGGGGGTATGTAATGGCGCATTTCCACTGCATGGTACGGCATGGTACGGCTCGGTACAGTTCGCTTTTGGGGGCTTTTCCACTGGGTACAGTACCTGGTACTTCTAACACTGTTTACTAGCCACATCACTTCCACAGCAAGATTCAGTTATTTTTAGGTTATGTTTCTGCACAAATTCGTTTCAGCGTAATCCTGAAGGCCACACAGCACATTTTGGTTGTCTCCCATAACTAAATTTAAACTTTGTAGTAGTTACGATAGCTGAATATGGACTCTGTGAGAACTTGAACTAATTGAAGTCTTCACTATTTATACAGCTACTGACATTTTGACAATGTGGTGTGAATAAAATAATAATTACAACATTTGGAATCCTAGTTTTGCATTAAAATGCAAATGTTTGTAGTTTTTCTAGATATTACCAATAAATTAATGACCAACCAAATAAATTTCGATCCTGCCCACTTGTGAGAGTTGCACCCCTGAATCCAGACATGTTTTGAAATGGCTCTTTCTGAGTTATAGCTTCCTTTGTGAGGGCCAGATGAGAGAACAGGTTAAAGGTCTGAAATGTGTCAGTCAGTATTCTTTAGTCTGCTCTGTCTCTTAGACACTTTCAGAAAGACACTGTTACTGCCTGCATGCAGAGCTCAGCTCATAATCTAAATGAACGCCTCTGTCCCTCTCGTTTCCCATAATCCCTGTCATTATAATAGATGGGTGGAGTTAAATGGCTCTTTCTATAGCTTTGCCCTTCGTCCCAAGGACCCAAAGTGCCAGCTGCATGCCTTTCCTGCTATAAACCTACAAAAAAAGGTTGATGGATGTCTGGATTATTCATTAGGCTCTGTGTTATTTTCCCGAAATTACCCAGAAAACACACACTACATTTGGACGTGGAGCCTTAACATGTTTTGATCTCTGTATGGCACACGCAAATATGATGTCTTTAGCAGTGCTGTTCTGTATCTGTATCTTTCCGTTCGTGGACCTCTGGAGGGTTTGACTGATGTGTTCAAGACTATTTGCTTTTCACATGGATGCTTTTTTTAAAAAGTCCACTTTTAATCAAGTACAGAGAGAGTGCAGATGAGGATTGGAGTTTACATTATTAGATGTGAAGTGTCTGACAAAGTGAAGAGATAAACTGATTGGACAAAGTTTGCGAGCTTCATACCATTTCATCTCAGTAAAACATTCCTGCTTGAGTTTTGTTTGAGAAGCAAGTAAAGAACTGCTTGTGCGTGCTTCTCAAACAAAAGGCTGCATCTTTGTGAGGCTGTGCAGAGGCGCCGCTAGCAATTTTGGGCCCTATGAAAGAATATGAGTTTGGGCCCCCAACCGCACCAAACATACACTATATTATCCAAAGTATTGGGACACCCCCTTCTAATGAACAGGTTTGACTACTTCAAAAAAAAAAAAAAACGTTTAAGCAAGGGGGGAAAAACTGAA
>NW_015505724.1:99214-103373 GCF_001515645.1 Sinocyclocheilus grahami | reverse complement strand
TAATAACAGACGGCTACAATAATGCTCGCTTCTATTGTCCGATTCAACCAGACGTGCCTATAAGCTCTTCGCTGATTGGCTTGCGCGAGAACGCGTTAGGGGCCGTTCACATGTACCGCTTTCTGCTTTTTTCCAAAGGGTTTGGGCGCTTGCGCTCCGGAGGCGTCTGCCATTGCTAAGCAACCATGACCATGAAGACTCGGGAATTTCAGCAAAGGATAAATGGATTTGCAGCACTAAAAATCGCTTGCCGTAGCTCTGCTACTAAATTTATTTTAAAATGGCTATCCCTGTACAGCTATGATCAGCTGTTCCTTCATCTTGGCTGAGCTTTCAATGTTGTTACGGGAAAGGATGAAGCTGATTGGTTGGTCTTGTCACATGACCCGCGGTGCGCTTGCGGCTTTCTGAAAAGTTGAAATGTTTTTATCTCGATGCGGCGCGGAAGCGCCTGGAAAAAATGAGCGCGTCGCACCGCGTGCACGTCGCAACCGTGTCGCTTCCATTATGAGCGCACCTGCCGCGCGTCTACATTTGAAATAACGAACTTGAGCGCGCAAAAAACGTGATATGTGAATGGCCCCTAAAGCCCCGTTCACACTGCCAGCGACAAAGCGACATGCTCCCATTCATTTTCAATGGAGAGCTGGCGACTTCCGGCGACACGAGCGACAGTGACCATTGGCGACAGAATGTGGGCATGTCAAGCAATGCGAGTCAAGCGAGAAAAGTTAAGAATTATTTAACTTTATCCAAATGACCAGCGAATTTCGTGAGCGACAACCAATAGGAGTGAAGAATCTGTCAGTGGCGCTCACACGTCACCGTCTCGAGTGCAGGCAAGACAGGACAGATTTCCTGAGCTATTTCACTGTTTTATATTATTTTACTGTAACCACATACATGGATATAAAAAATGATGCGTAGAAAAGAAACCGTTGGCTGTCTAAGTGAGTTTGATTCATACATTGATGGTTTGAGTTGTTAATTACATGATGCAGTGAGCAGTTTAGCACCGGTTAATGATTTAATGCACGAGCACTTCTGTAGTTTATATAACAACACTCTCCAACAGCAGAATGGTACTTTTATTTCTTTTAAGTCTAATTCCTAGTCATTATAGAATGATATCTTAGTTTTACTGGCAATATACCGTTTGTGATTGCATTTTATATGTCCAGATATGTCCAGACATGCAGTCTACCAATAGCATTAGAGCGACAGCAGTAGGAACGCCCACAAACGTCTTCACAGCACGGAGTCTAGCGACATACAGCGAAAAAAGGCGAATTTTCCGCTCGAGTTGAAATTTTTGAACTTGCGTGAAAGACGTGATTGAGGCGAATATCTCGCGTTCGCGGCAAACGCATCGCGCATTTCGTGTCATTCGCGTCGCCTGGCGCGAATTCACCTCTATTCGCGTCTTTGCATTGACTTTGTATGTAATCTTTGCGTTTGGTGTGAACACACAGTTAGATCTTTGAGTTCAGCTCATGAAAAATGGGGGCAAAAACAAAAGTATTGCGTTTATTATTTTGTTCAGTGTAAAATGATGTTTCCATCTTTGTTGCCATTTAAAAATGATTAAAAAATGTGATCGTTAAAAATTATACAAGTCTAAATAAAACTAGATAAGAACGTTTGTCAAGACAAACTTTAAGTTGGCTTGAGAAAGCCAGACCAGAAAGTTTGAAAAAGTTTGAAAAGATTAAAAAGGTAAAGAAAGAAGTTTAAAAAGTTTTAAGTCTGTTGGTTTTCAGTCTGAAATAGTTTGAAGTTTAAAGTAGTTTTAAAAGCTTAAAGTTTGAATGTTTTGAAGGCAATAGAGTCTATCAGAGATAGATAGATAGATAGATAGATAGATAGATAGATAGAAATGCAGCTGCTAGAATACCCATGTGGTTGCTAAGTTGTTGCTATTCGGTTGCTAGGGTACTTGGGGTGGTTATTAGAGTGGTTGCTAGGGTACTCAGGGTGGTTGCTAAGGTGTTGCTATGCGGTTGCTAGGGTACCCAGAGCGGTTGTTAGGGTGTTTCTATGCAGTTGCTAGGGTACCCGGGGTGGTTGCTAAGGTCATCATAGATAGATAGATAGATAGATAGATAGATAGATAGATAGATAGATAGATAGAAATGCAGCTGCTAGAATACCCATGTGGTTGCTAAGTTGTTGCTATTCGGTTGCTAGGGTACTTGGGGTGGTTATTAGAGTGGTTGCTAGGGTACTCAGGGTGGTTGCTAAGGTGTTGCTATGCGGTTGCTAGGGTACTCAAGATGGTTGCTAGAAATGCAGCTGCTAGAATACCCGTGTGGTTGCCAAGTTGTTGCTATTCGGTTCCTAAGGTACTTGGGGTGGTTATTAGAGCGGTTGCTAGGGTACCCAGGGTGGTTGCTAAGGTGTTGCTATGTGGTTGCTAGGGTACCCAGGATGGTTGCTAGGGTGTTGCTATGCAGTTGCTAAGGTGTTGCTATGCGGTTGCTAGGGTACCCAGAGCGGTTGTTAGGGTGTTTCTATGCAGTTGCTAGGGTACCCGGGGTGGTTGCTAAGGTGTTGCTATGCGGTTGCTAGGGTACCCAGAGCGGTTGTTAGGGTGTTTCTATGCAGTTGCTAGGGTACCCGGGGTGGTTGCTAAGGTGTTGCTATGTGGTTGCTAGGGTACCCAGGATGGTTGCTAGGGTGTTGCTATGCAGTTGCTAAGGTGTTGCTATGCGGTTGCTAGGGTACCCAGAATGGTTGCTAGGTTGTTGCTATGCGGTTGCTAGGGTACCCAGAGCGGTTGTTAGGGTGTTGCTATGCAGTTGCTAGGGTACCCGGGGTGGTTGCTAAGGTGTTGCTATGCGGTTGCTAAGGTACTTGGTATGGTTGGTAGGGTGTTGCTATGTGGTTGCTGGGGTACCCGGGGTGGTTGCTAAGGTGTTACAATGCGGTTGCTAGGGTACCCAGGGAAATTGCTAGGGTGTTGCTATGCGGTTGCTAGGGTACCCGGGATGGTTGCTAGGGTGTTGCTTTGCGGTTGCTAGGGTACTCGGGCCTTTTGCTAAGGTGTTGCTATGCGGTTGCTATGGTACTTTGGGTGGTTGCTAGGGTGTACCTATATGGTTGCTAAGGTACATGGGGTGGTTGCTAGGTTGTTGCTATGCAGTTGCTAAGGTACCTGGAGTGGTTGCTAAGGTTTTGTTATCCGGTTGCTAGGGTACTTCGGGTGGTTGATTTGTGTTGCTATGCGGCTGCTGTGGTACTCGGGGAGTTGCTAGGGTGTTGCTATGCGGTTGCTAGGGTACTTCGGGTGGTTGATTTGTGTTGCTATGCGGCTGCTGTGGTACTCGGGGAGTTGCTAGGGTGTTGCTATGCGGTTGCTAGAGCACTCTGGTGGTTGCTAGGGTGTTGCTCCGCGGTTGCTAAGGTACCTAGTGGGGTTGCTAGGGTGTTGATATGAGGTTTCTAAGGTACATGGGGTGGTTGCGAGGTTGTTCCTATGCGGTTGCTAAGGTACCTGGGGTGGTTGCTAAGGTTTTGCTATGCGGTTGCTAGGGTACTTGGGGTGGTTGCTAGGGTGTAGCTTTGTGGTTGCTAGGGTGCTTGTGGTGGTTGCTAGGGTCTTGCCATGCGGCTGCTGTGGTACTCGGGGAGTTGCTAGGGTGTTGCTATGCGGTTACTAGGGCACTCGGGTTGTTGCTAGGGTGTTGATATTTAGTTGCTATGGTACCCAGGGTGGTTGCTAGGGTGTAGCTATGCGGTTGCTATGGTACTAGGGTGGTTGCTAGGGTGTTGCTATGCGGTTGCTAAGGTACCCCATGTGGTTGCTAAGGTTTTGCTGTGCGGTTGTTAAGGTACTCTGGGAGTTTGCTAGGGTGTTGCTATGTGGTTGCTAGAGCACTCAGGTGGTAGCTAGGGTATTGCTATGCGGTTGCTAGGGTATTTTGGGTGGTTGCTAGGGTGTTGCTATGCAGTTGATAGGGTACCTGGCATGGTTGCTAGGGTGTTGCTATGTGGCTGCTATGGTACTCGGGATGGTTGCTAGGGTAACCGGGCCGTTTGCTAAGGTTTTGTTATGTGGTTGCTAGGGTACCTAGGGTGGTTTGCTAGGGTGTTGCTATGCGGTTGATAGGGTACCTGGGATGGTTGCTAGGGTGTTGCTATGCGGTTGATAGGGTACCTG
>NW_015505724.1:93357-98925 GCF_001515645.1 Sinocyclocheilus grahami | reverse complement strand
TTGCTAGGGTGTTGCTATGTGGTTGCTATGGTACTCGGGATGGTTGCTAGGGTAACCGGGCCGTTTGCTAAGGTTTTGTTATGTGGTTGCTAGGGTACCTAGGGTGGTTTGCTAGGGTGTTGCTATGCGGTTGATCGGGTCCCTGGGATGGTTGCTAGGGTGTTGCTATGCGGTTGATAGGGTACCTGGGATGGTTGCTAGGGTGTTGCTATGCGGTTGCTAGGGTACCTGGGATGGTTGCTAGGATGTTGCTATGCGGTTGCTAGGGTACCCGGGATGGTTGCTAAGGTGTTACTATGCAGTTGTTAAGGTACTCGGGGAGTTATGCGGTTGCTAGTGGTACTTGGGGTTGTTGCTAGGGTGTTGCTATTTAGTTGCTAAGGTACCCGGAGTGGTTGCTAGGGTGTAGCTATGCGGTTGCTATGGTACTCGGGGAGTTCATAGGGTGTTGCTATGCGGTTGCTAGGGCGCTCGGGTGGTTGCTAGGGTGTTGCAATTTAGTTGCTAAGGTACCCGGGGCGGTTGCTAGGGTACCTGGGATGGTTGCTAGGGCGTTACTTTGCGGTTGTTAGGGTACCCGGAATGGTTTCTAGAGTGTTGCTTTGCAGTTGCTAGGGTACCCGGGATGGTTGCTAAGGTGTTACTATGCAGTTGCTATGGTACTTGGGGTGGTTGCTAGAGTGTTGCTATGTGGTTGCTAGGGTACCTGGGGTGGTTGCTAGGGTGTTGCTATGCGGTTGCTAGGGTACCTGTGGTGGTTGCTTGGCTTTCTCAAGCCAAATTAATAATAATAAGTTTAAATTGCATTTCAGTAAGTTGGCTTTCTCAAGCCAATTTAACTAGAAGCTAAAGTTAGTGAACTAACTTTGATGTTGGCTTGGCAAAAGAGCCAGAGTACTTGTGTGTCCAGCGTTCTTGAGCTGCCCCTCTGCAAAAAAACGCACAACAGTATTTTTCTATGGACCCTTGCTTTTTTCTATTCTAATAAAAAGCCTAGGCTATGACAACAGCTTCGACAGAGTTGGCTAGCTTGATGCAAAATAAGTCATGCCTTTTATTGTTTTCCCTGTGTGCTATTTCAAAGTCCTATCACCGAAGCATTGTGGGCAACGACACAGAAGGTAACTGAAACAATGCGGATTAACTCAAGGTGATCATTAGGGGTACAAGCACAATGGTTTGTGTAGATGATGTAGTTACACAATGGACGTGTCTCTTTTCAAGTAAATTATGAGGTTGCTAGGGTACCTGGGGTGGTTGCTAGGGTGTTGCTATGCGGTTGCTAGGGTACCTGTGGTGGTTGCTTGGCTTTCTCAAGCCAAATTAATAATAATAAGTTTAAATTGCATTTCAGTAAGTTGGCTTTCTCAAGCCAATTTAACTAGAAGCTAAAGTTAGTGAACTAACTTTGATGTTGGCTTGGCAAAAGAGCCAGAGTACTTGTGTGTCCAGCGTTCTTGAGCTGCCCCTCTGCAAAAAAACGCACAACAGTATTTTTCTATGGACCCTTGCTTTTTTCTATTCTAATAAAAAGCCTAGGCTATGACAACAGCTTCGACAGAGTTGGCTAGCTTGATGCGAAATAAGTCATGCCTTTTATTGTTTTCCCTGTGTGCTATTTCAAAGTCCTATCACCGAAGCATTGTGGGCAACGACACAGAAGGTAACTGAAACAATGCGGATTAACTCAAGGTGATCATTAGGGGTACAAGCACAATGGTTTGTGTAGATGATGCAGTTACACAATGGACGTGTCTCTTTTCAAGTAAATTATGAGTCCTTACGTGAGTGCTATTATATGCACAATATGAAAATAGATAACTAATATAGTGTCCCTTCTTCACTTTTTCAGTAATGTCTGACAACTTGAGAAATATATTGTCAATACCATTAAAATTAAGATAAAGTAATGGTCTATCAGTATTTAGGAGATTACAGTTTTTGCATACTTATGTAGCGTCTCGACCAATCTATCACACTAATTTTTATTTGATTTAACAAATCAATTATTCATTAGATTAACAAATCGTCACAGTCCCCTCACTCAATAAACTGGATGCCAGGATTTCTGCTGAACACCATCCCCCCTTTGGTCACCATGAAGTGTTTATGTAGTTAATAAAACTTTACTTGTATCACACTTGACGTGTTCATTGTTTGCTCATAACCGGAGTCACTAATCATGCAGATTTACGCTACAAACTTTTGTAGAATTGTACAGTAAGAAAGTTATTTCCCTTAACCAGGAAATTAACGTTCTTAGAATTGACAAGACAGTTGACCCTGAGAGGTCAGCTAAATATCTACAGCGGATCTAAAATATGAATAGTTAATTATAACTAGTTATGGTTAATTATTCATATTTCCTGTTGTGAGCTGATTCGTTACACTTAATATTGGGCTTTATTAAAGGTTATGAAAATATAATGAATTTATATGCATTTTTATTCAGGCACTTAAATGAAACCCGATCATTGAACTGATCTTGAAGGATTTGCGATCCTGTGGCTTCTTCGTGTGGACAACATTAGCAATATGACCTTCATCTCTAAACAAAATTAAGATGAAATGGCCAATATTTCTTGAATGATTACAAATGTTTAATGATTAGTTTACTGATAATATACCCACATTAAACTCAAATTTACTGATTCTGTGTATTATTTCATCCTTTAAGAGTTTAATTTTTGACTTACATTTTTAAGCAGTGATTGATTTTTATGTGACTTGTTAAAAGTTTTTTTTTTTTTACAATTGTAATATATAAACAATATAATAATGAAAAAAGTACAAGGAATTATGTTTTCATAATATTGTAACAACGCACCGTTGTTCTATTGAACGTGGGGCTGACCAGAGCTAAGCTAGGCTATTATACTTTTGCTAAGATTATGGCTAACAAATTTCTAGCATTAATACGCAAGACTTGTCAATGGTTATTGGAAGGTGCGAACACTCGCGTCCCATATACCGCACGACCATGAGTGTGTTTGTGAGCAGAAGCACAGCCAAAACAAACCAGCAGAAGGCAGTGCTGTAATCTTTTCTCCTTTCATGCCTAGCACAGAATAAGATCTACACAATTAAGGCCATATCGCCAAGTCCTTCCCCGACACATCTCTCTCCATGACGGTAACATCCACACTTTTTATAACAAGGCAGTAAATGAACCAAACCCACCCGAACTAACTTAAACATAAACACACATAACATTTCTAACACAAAAACCCAACCATCTTGCTTAACTAACACGTAATTCCACTCTAAACGAATACCCATAATGCACCTGGCTGCTAGCGCTCACTGCCGGGTCATTACAATATTTTGTATAGACAATATTTATTAAGTGTTTATGTAGTTAATAAAACTTTACTTGTATCACACTTGACGTGTTCATTGTTTGCTCATAACCGGAGTCACTAATCATGCAGATTTACGCTACAAACTTTTGTAGAATTGTACAGTAAGAAAGTTATTTCCCTTAACCAGGAAATTAACGTTCTTAGAATTGACAAGACAGTTGACCCTGAGAGGTCAGCTAAATATCTACAGCGGATCTAAAATATGAATAGTTAATTATAACTAGTTATGGTTAATTATTCATATTTCCTGTTGTGAGCTGATTCGTTACACTTAATATTGGGCTTTATTAAAGGTTATGAAAATATAATGAATTTATATGCATTTTTATTCAGGCACTTAAATGAAACCCGATCATTGAACTGATCTTGAAGGATTTGCGATCCTGTGGCTTCTTCGTGTGGACAACATTAGCAATATGACCTTCATCTCTAAACAAAATTAAGATGAAATGGCCAATATTTCTTGAATGATTACAAATGTTTAATGATTAGTTTACTGATAATATACCCACATTAAACTCAAATTTACTGATTCTGTGTATTATTTCATCCTTTAAGAGTTTAATTTTTGACTTACATTTTTAAGCAGTGATTGATTTTTATGTGACTTGTTAAAAGTTTTTTTTTTTTTACAATTGTAATATATAAACAATATAATAATGAAAAAAGTACAAGGAATTATGTTTTCATAATATTGTAACAACGCACCGTTGTTCTATTGAACGTGGTGCTGACCAGAGCTAAGCTAGGCTATTAGACTTTTGCTAAGATTATGGCTAACAAATTTCTAGCATTAATACGCAAGACTTGTCAATGGTTATTGGAAGGTGCGAACACTCGCGTCCCATATACCGCACGACCATGAGTGTGTTTGTAAGCAGAAGCACAGCCAGAACAAACCAGCAAAAGGCAGTGTTGTAATCTTTTCTCCTTTTATGCCTAGCACAAAATAAGATCTACACAATTAAGGCCATATCGCCAAGTCCTTCCCCGACACATCTCTCTCCATGACGGTAACATCCACACTTTTTATAACAAGGCAGTAAATGAACCAAACCCACCCGAACTAACTTAAACATAAACACACATAACATTTCTAACACAAAAACCCAACCATCTTGCTTAACTAACACGTAATTCCACTCTAAACGAATACCCATAATGCACCTGGCTGCTAGCGCTCACTGCCGGGTCATTACAATATTTTGTATAGACAATATTTATTTTGCATTGTAATGAAGGTTTTTATGACAACAAAAATTGTCATTACTAAAATTTAAACACTAATTTCATTAATATTGTTTTCCAATAGGTCAAGCACATTTTCATAAACATGGCTGTTTCCAAGGCTTATTTTTTTAGGATTTACATTTCAAAAAGTAAAAGACAAGTGCTACTTCAAGCTTTTTAAGCAGCTTGTACAAACCTGGTAATTTTTAACCCTGTAATTGTCTATTCTAACAGACAAGTTTATTATGTTAAAAAACAATATAGATATCAGTTAAATTGCGTGATAAACAATTAGCAAACAACAGTATAACAGAGCAGGTTTTAGGTTTGTAGATGTTTAGAAGCAGAAATGAAAGATTCCTAACATGACATTTGATATAGTTCTCATTAAATATTGATTCTTGTTAGAGCAATAACTGAATAAATAAATAAATACATAAAAACCAGAAAATCATTCGTTTGTCTTGGCTTCTTTTATTTATGGATTAAAGGGGTCATATGATGCTGCTAAAAAGAACATTATTTTGTGTATTTGGTGTAATGAAATGTGTTTATGCGGTTTAAGGTTCAAAAAACAAATTTTCCACATACTGTACATTGTTGTTTCTCCTCTATGCCCTGCCTTCCTGAAACGTGTCGACTTTTACAAAGCTCATCGGTCTAAAAAAGTGAGGTGTGCTGTGATTTGCCAGCTATCCAGTGCGTTGTGATTGGCCGAATACCTCAAGCGTGTGACGGAAATGTTACGCACCTTACCATATTGTGATGATGCCTTGTCAGGCCGGAGCGACGAGACAAAACCATGAAAACCCTTTATAAACGAAGCATTCCTTGCATCCAGTGGGGACATAATTATGGATTATAATGACTTATTGCATCGCGCCGTGTAAACATAAAACCATGTCTGCATTTGTGATCGGAGAAATGACAAACAACAAGCCCTACTCTACACTGCACATTGTAGTCTCCATAAACT
>NW_015505724.1:84729-93259 GCF_001515645.1 Sinocyclocheilus grahami | reverse complement strand
TTTGGAAGGGCAAACAAAGTAGTTTCGCTGTCACAACGAAACACAGCGTCTCACACACAGTGGGGTGAGCGGCGGCCTAGAGTGAGCAGAGGCTGGGGGATAAAGTGAGGAACGGCCGGGGGCTAGAGTGAGCAGAGGCGGCGGATTCTACGAAGGAGCATCCGGCAGGCTTGCGGCAACCCCATGTGACGACCCCGGGCTGGACTCCGCTTCGTCCACGGTGAAAGCCGATCCGGTGATCCACAGCGCAAAGTTGTCATCTGAATATTTGGGTTGAAGTGTTCTGGAACAGTGTTGTAAATACAACTTAACCACTGATTTCTAGTCGTGTCCATTTTTGGAAGGCCAAACAAAGTAGTTTCGCTTTCACAACGAAACACAGCGTCTCACACACAGTGGAGTGAGCGGCGGCCTAGAGTGAGCAGAGGCCGGGGGATAAAGTGAGGAACGGCCGGGGGCTAGAGTGAGCAGAGGCGGCGGATTCTACGAAGGAGCATCCGGCAGGCTTGCGGCAACCCCATGTGATGACCCCGGGCTGGACTCCGCTTCGTCCACGGTGAAAGCCGATCCGGTGATCCACAGCGCAAAGTTGTAGTATTTCCTCAGGAACCAGCACAGATCAGCTCCAGGCATGACGAAGCAGATATCCTCTTTTGGAAGGCCAAACAAAGTAGTTTCGCTTTCACAACGAATCACACAGTGCCTTCACGACATGACGGCGGCAACAACAATACTACAGCGAGAATAAAAGTTATGCCTTCTTTCTTTGCGTGAACATTTGGGCGGTGTCTCCACGACATGGCGGCGGCAACAATACTACAGTGAGAATAAAAGTTACGCCTTCTTTCTTTGCGTGAACATTTGGGCGGTGTTATGCAAATCTTCCCACATAGTGATGTAGAAATGTGGAGGCGTGTTAGAACAAACCATTTTAGGTAGGCGTGGCTGACTTAACTTTTATAAAGAATATCTCTTTGGATTTGAGACTTTTTAGTCTTTGCAACTTTACAGATCTTCTTTATGCACCAAGAGCTTGTAACACTCCAAAGAGAAAGGAAAAATTTAAATCGCATCATATGACTGCTTTAACACTAAAGCAACCGCATTTACAGGTGCATCTCAATAAATTAGAATGTTGTGGAAAAGTTCATTTCAGTAATTCAACTCAAATTGTGAAACTCGTGTATTAAACTACTTCAGTCTGTGTGCATTGAATTAATTTAAGTCTTTGGTTCTTTTAATTGTGATGATTTTGGCTCACATTTAACAAAAACCCACCAATTCACTGTCTCAACAAATTAGAATATGGTGACATGCCAATCAGCTAATCAACTCAAAACACCTGCAAAATTTTCCTGAGCCTTCAAAATGGTCTCTCAGTTTGATTCACTAGGCTACACAATCATGGGGAAGACTGCTGATCTGACAGTTGTCCAGAAGACAATCATTGACACACTTCACAAGGAGGGTAAGCCACAAACATTCATTGCCAAAGAAGCTGGCTGTTCACAGAATGCTGTATCCAAGCATGTTAACAAAGTTGAGTGGAAGAAAAAACTGACAAGATACACATCCAACCGAGTGAACCGCAGCCTTATGAAGATTGTCAAGCAAAATCGATTCAAGAATTTGATTGTTGTCTAAGTGTTGTAATGTACAAGGCTTAAACATGTAAATGTAGTTTCTGAATGTAGCTTTTTTTTGTCCATTTAAGTGCTGAGAAGCCGGCGTGACACGAGGCGGATATCAGTCAAACATAAATAAAGCTCACATGCACTCAACTTAGCTCTTAATATGTTATAATTGTGTCCTGTAAATTCGCTGGAGTATTTGCATTCACAAGGCTTTAAGACGTGCAAATACAGAAGTTTAACGAGGACACTGCAGTGAGCTCGCAATCTCAGTAAGTGGTCGCAAGGCTTTCAGTTACACAAAAAAAAACAAACAAAAAAAAACACAACAACAGCTCACAAACACCTGAATTTAGCTCTTGTTGTGTTCTAATGGGTGGATTGCATGCAATCGCTGGAATATTTTATTTTAAAAGGCTCTAAAACAAGTGCATATGCAGTAGTTTTTTTATGAGCACGTATGGACTGCACTTGCTGATCGGTGCGGTGACAGTTCTCTCGTCTTTCACACTGTTCTCTGCCAGACAGTCATTATTAATGAGCCCTGACCTGGTAATGATCAGATATGTTGTGTAGCTTGTCCGTGTGAATGAAATGTATTTATTTGTATTTTTTACAGATTTTAAAGTTAAACTGAGTAAGGGGAGTTATACGACTCCTCCCTCTAGAGGAGGGGAATTGCCAACGTAAATCTATGGGAAATCTTTCATATTTAATAATTATTTATAAAAAAAAAGCTGTGAGTCTGAAAAGATATAGCAACAAACTACCCATCAGGGCCCAGGTCTCTGCCGAGTTTGGGGCTTTTGGCTTTAAAGCCCTAGGAGGAAATAGGTTTAGTAAATTGACTCAGAAGAAAATATAATAAGTTTAAATTAGGGTGACCATACGTGCCATTTTCCCAGGATGCGTCCTGGCCAGGATTTCTATATTGCCTAAAATATCTAGGTTTTGGCTTTGTTTGCGTGTGCAGACCGATCGGTGTATGACATCCCCCTGTAGCTTAAAAGGCATGTCAAAATTTGTGTCTGGCAATTCGATGATATGTCTTTGTGACACCCAAGTGTCCTGAACACACATGTTCATGGGCCAATTCCAAAATCTGATTACGGTAAGCTTCAGGTAACAATTTGGAACGCAGTTAAAAATTGCCTCTGTGGAACTTGGTCTCCACCAACACATGAAAACTTCATCCCAAAAATAACCCACCATCATCTGAGGGACTAGGGCCTTGTCTACAGTACCACCAATACATGTAGCAAGTGATGGATCAGAACGTTGTGCAGCAGCTAACTGTGTTCTAATTCACTTTTAAAGGGAGTTTACCTTCACTACTCATGCCATTTGATTCTGACGATACAGGACTGATGTAAAAAGCATGATTTTAGGAAATTATTTAGCAGGTGGCAAAGTCTTTCCTTCTCTAATTGTGTCTGAAGAGCCGGATTGCTCTGTTAAAAATGGTCTTATGCTGGGAATGTAGCAGAAAACAGCATAAGACCATTTTTAACAGAGCAATCCGGCTCTTCAGACACAATTAGAGAAGGAAAGACTTTGCCACCTGCTAAATCATTTCCTAAAATCATGCTTAACCCTTCAACAGGCAATTGTGAGCGCACACTGTTCACGAAACAAGATCAGACTTTGAAATGAATGCAATGCAGTGGAACTGAGATGCAGCCTAATTCAATCCCACGGACTAGTACATTAGAACCAGTGTACGAGTCAGAGAACAGAAGTACGCGGTCCAAAATTAAGGACTGCGCTGCTCCCGTATCTCTAAGCATCAGAATTGGCTTAAAATCAGAATCTTTAGAGAGAGCTACCGAGCTCTTCATTACAAATGGACTAAAAGTACTCGGGCCAGATTGTAAACTTAAGGCATTCTCAGGAACGTCATTGACGAACGCTACGCTCTTAGACTTAGAAGTTTTCTGTTTCCAGGCTTTGCAATGAGATGCCCTAGGTCAAGACAGTGAAAACATACCCGCTTATCTTCATTTTTCTTTGAGCCTTGCGAAATAGGTTTAACAGAGTTAGCCATTAACAAATTCTTAGCGGCTTTCTCCTCTGAGGAGGAAGTTTTAATGGAACGCATCGAAGGAAAGACCGTTCTGTGTGTAAGCACATACTCGTCTGCCAAAACTGCCGCCTCAGCAAGCATACTCACTTTTTGTTCATTTAAATGAACTACGACACCTTCAGGAACAACTCTTGAAATCCTCCAGCAACAAAAGTTCCTGAAGTTCTTCAAAAGCCGTGACTCTGCTTGCTAAGCACCACTTCTCAAACAGTACCCGCTTTACTCTTGCAAACGCCGTGAAAGTTTGGCTAGGCAGCTTTGACCACAGCCTAAACTTTTGCCTGTATGCTTCAGGAACCGATTCATATGCATGAAGCACCGCAGATTTAACAGCGTCATAATCTAGCGAACTCCCAACTGGCAACGCAAAGCTCAACATGCCTCTTGAGCTTTGCCAGCAATATTGCTCTGTACCAAAAGAGACCACAAATCCCTTGGCCAGTTCAATTGTGGGGCAATACGCTCGAATGCAGTAAAGTACACATCCACTTCACCTTTACGAAAGGGAGGGACCAATTTTACGTACCTACTTGCATCAAAATCTGTCTCTCTCTGCGCAGAAACACTGGAAGAGGGAGGACGAGACCTAGGCGATGGAACCAGCTTACTATGAATAGTCTGAGCTTCGAGATCCAACTTTCAAAGCTTAATATCTCGGTCTGCCTCAATTTCCAGAGCTTTCAACTTTAACAGCTGAGTTTCATGCTCCTGCTTCTTAAGCTCGAGATCCAATTCTTTTAAATAAAGTGCAATCAAAAGGATCAGAACTCAAATTTCCTCCTTTACCATGAAAGGAAATAGACTCTTCCGATGCAGCTTCCCCACCAATGTTAGAATCTACTGGCAAAATACCTGCTTGGACAAGCTTTCGGTACAACTCATCTTTGATGCCTTGTTTCTTTGCCTCCTTGTTGACAGGAATATAAAAATAAAAAAATAAAAAAAACCTCTGCAATCACAATCAGAGCTTTTTTTCTACACCTGTCAAACTCTTCCACTGTCGGAGACAAAGTAAACTTGACCAAATTCCATAATTCAATTATAACATACATGCTTCCTCACCCGCACAAGTTCTAAGCTGCCAAGAAACTAATGATAACTATGACAACAGAAGTCAGGTTATCAAACAAAGAACCGAACTAATATGTTCCACGAAATTATTAAACGAATGGACAAGCCCCCAATTTGTTATGTCCCGCATGAATCTAGGGGTATAGGCGGACACAACAAAACAAATAATTTAAAGAGTGCTAGTCTGAGTCCTGTCACAGCACCACAAAGGTTTTTATTTGACAGCTCATGGAACAAATACAAAAATGTATATTAAAAAGAAAAAAAAAGGGGAAGCAATAATTTCAGGAGAGAGCAAGGCCAAAATAACAAACTAGATCATTTAAGCCTCCAACTAATCCAATAAAGAAAAGAAAAATAACAGGTTTGTATCCTAACTCCCTTCCTGGCCCCAAAACAAGAGAAAACAGGATTCAACAAAGATGGCACCCACCTCCCTACAACTTCCAAATAAACCAAACAATATTAAACAAGTCTGTAAACAACAGCCTGGGCAGGACAAAGACAGCACTCTGGAGAAAGCTCTTGGAGGAACATTTTCTCAAACTTTGGTAGTTGCTGCTGTGCTTTTATGCTGGTTCACTCTTAGCTGGTAAGCAGCTGCAGCTGGGGACAATCAGCTACCTGCCAGACAGATTGAGTAGGAGGAGCCAAAGGATTAACGGAGGGGAAAAAGACATTAAAGAAAACACAGCTTTTCTGATAAATCATAACAATAAAGATTACGTCTCCAGACGTAACAGTATTGAATGCATAAATCATACTATTTGACATCTACCATAAGTCAGAAGTAAAATAATAGGTATTCTTTACTGGTGTTATTTGTGTTTTTTTAGGATAATGCTTTCATGAAGGATGCCCTTGTGTTCCCTGCATGAACACAAGCCACCGGCCCAGATCATTATCTGTTATGTGTAAGATTTACATGGTGTAGCTCATAAGAATATAGTAATTATTAAACTTTGTGGTTTGGAGGGATTATGCAATTGTGCATTACACAAATGCATTATGTGATAATGCAAATGTGAAATGGATTGTCATAACACTTTTTTATACTCCCTGGCCATAACCATTGCTTATGCATCCCTATAGGTACTGAAGCCACTCTGAAGAGATATCCTCCTTCTGGTCTCCCTGTATAGTAATCAAAGCCTGGTTTTAGAGATGACCAGCACAGAGACATCTTTAGGTCCACAGCTAAGAAACGATTGCCATGTTCCTATGGCATATAACGTCGAGAGTATGCCCACTACACTGTGCTGAACACTCCATTTAATTTCCCTCAGATGAGCTTTTCTATTTTCTTCATTAAATGGTTGCTATAAAGTTGTTGTACTTTATCGCTGGTCATTGAGTTCTACCAGTAAGATCTGAATACTTATCCTGTAACATTTCTGTTAGCTTGACATTCTTGCGATCAGATTGGTGAGCAGTTTGAGACAGAGAGGTATGTGTACTAGTTTCTGAACATCTTCGTTTGGTCAGTTATTTCCACTGGCATTGAAGGGACTTCAAGAATGTAACAAACTGAGGCAACACAGCACAGATGAAAAATGCAATAAATCATCAGCATGGTCACAAGGCATCAATCAATCATGCCTTGTCATTGTTTTCATAATCACCTCAGTAAAATTCCCACATGGCAATATTCACATGTCTATTCTTGATATCCTACATTTAAACAATTTAAATCAAATTAAAACATTTTAATTGTGAATCTGCCTGTTTTTTGCCACTAACTAGAGTTGTCGTATTGGGGGGTCAGCAAATTAAAATGTTTTCTTTCTTTTGAAAGGCAAGTGGCCAAAAGAATTCAAAGTGGCTTTACACTTTCCCCCAAGCATTCTGCTCAGTCAGCACCTGTGCCGGTATACATTGAAGATCAGGAGCAGATTGATGCAATCCACTCTCACCTGACTTCAATTCTGGACAGCACACCCACAGTGACCAGATCAAATTCATCATGGATGTACTTTTTACAGAGGTAGGTCTCATGTGTGTAATGAATTTAACTCATTTTATCTGTAAGGGAATTCATTATTATTATTTTAGCTCAGGTTTTGAGAGGAATCGAATCTGACGATTCGAAGTCAACCTGATTAGAACTGATTTCAAATTTGATAGTTTACACTTTATCAACTGTTCGTCCAGCGAGACGTTAACGTCTGTATATATAACAATTTGAATATTTGTATTTTCCCTGGCCAGAGGTTAATACATGCTTTTGATAAGTTATAAGCTACGAGCTAGTTAACTAAGATCTGGGCAGAGTTTTAACTTTAAAAATTTCACGACACAAGACAATACTTCTTTATAAATGAAACAAGAATTTATTGGCTATTCTAGATTACATTAAACTAAGCTAAAACAAACACATACACACAAAAGGTTCAGGAAAATGAGTAACGCAGATGACGCAGAGGCTTTGGCAGTTCTTCTGAGAGAGTTTAAGTTTGCAAGACTTTAGGCTTTCGAAGATCTCTGGCATTAACGAAGCTTCAACGGAGTGTTTGAGTTCTGGATGACCGATCGCTTGATGGTGCAGCTTGTGAGCGCAAGTTGGAGCATGATTAACACAAAGGCGAAAGGCGATTGAATCCGTTTTGCATTGGGTTTTTGATCCGCTGCATAAGTCCGTCCCCCAGATCGTTGTTCCAATCAGACATTACTTGCTAGGCTTAGCCTAATCAGCCACACCTGATTAGGCATGGGTCACATGTTTTTCCCGTGGGGAGTATTTCTGCAAGTTTTAATAACTTCTTATAAACCATATTATCACCAGAAAATTATGCCGGATACCAATTTTTCATTCACGCCAATGTTCGGCGAATAAAGCAAGCTTTCATTCAAACTCAAATATCAGGTAGTTTGCATACACATTTGTCAGAAATTTAACTCATTACTTCTTGATAAGGGAATTAATCATTAATTTTATTTCTAGCTCAGGTTTTGAAAGGACTCGGATCTGAAAATTCGAGGTCCACCTGATTAAAACTGATTTCAAATTTGATCGTTTACACTCTATCAGCTACTCGGCCAGCGAGACGTTAATGTCAGTGTATATTACCAATTTGAATATATGTATTTTCCCTGGCCACGGGCTAATACGTTCTTTGATAATTTGTAAGCTCTTAGAGAGGTAACGTGATCTTTGGAAAAGGTTTTGACTTTAAAGTTATATGACACCAGACAATGATTCTTTATAAATGAAACACAAATTTTATTGGCTATTCTAGATTACATCAAAACTAAGCTAAAATACACACACACACAAACACACATATACAGTTCAGAAGTGAGTTCTGAGAGAGAGTCTGCTTTAGCAAGACTTTGCGTTCTGCAGAGTTACGAAGCTTCAACTGAAGTGTTTGAGTTCTTAGATGGTTGATTGCCTGATGGTTCAGCTTGTGAGCACAAGTTAGAGTGCTCTCCACACGGCGACAAGGCCTTGCTCGAGAGAGCAAGTGGCGAAAGCCTGCGTTCGGGAGAGCAAGCAGCAAAAGCCTTCACTCGAGAGAGTAAACAGTGAGAAGCAATTGAATCTGTATTGCAGTGGGGTTTTGGCCTGTGGCACAAGTCCGTCCCACGGCACGCTCTTCCAGTCGACTTGATGCAAGGCGGGGCATGCATACCTTAACACGAAGCTTCACTTTTATTACATGCGGACACCATCTATAAAAGTCTGGTTAATACTTCTATAAAGTTTCTTAAATGCAAGTATTGTACATACTATTAAAGTTTACTT
>NW_015505724.1:70832-78959 GCF_001515645.1 Sinocyclocheilus grahami | reverse complement strand
GAGATGACCAGCACAGAGACATCTTTAGGTCCACAGCTAAGAAACGATTGCCATGTTCCTATGGCATATAACGTCGAGAGTATTCCCTCTACACCGTGCTGAACACTCCATTTAATTTCCCTCAGATGAGCTTTTCTATTTTCTTCATTAAATGGTTGCTATAAAGTTGTTGTACTTTATCGCTGGTCATTGAGTTCTACCAGTAAGATCTGAATACTTATCCTGTAACATTTCTGTTAGCTTGACATTCCTGCGATAAGATTGCTGAGCAGTTTGAGACAGAGAGGTATGAGTTTCTTAGTTTGTTTCATTCTTGAAGTCCCTTCCTTGCCAGTGGAAATAACTGACCAAACTGAGGCAACACAGCACAGATGAAAAATGCAATAAATCATCAGCATAGTCATAAGGCATCAATCAATCATGCCTTGTCATTGTTTTCATAATCACCTCAGTAAAATTCCCACATGGCAATATTCACATGTCTATTCTTGATAACCTACATTTGATGAAATTAAAACATTTGAATTATGAATCTGCCTGTTTATTGTCACTTACTAGAGTTGTTGTATTGGGGGGGGTCAGCAAATTAAAATGTTTTCTTTCTTTTGAAAGGCAAGTGGCCAAAAGAATTCAAAGTGGCTTTACACTTTCCCCCAAGCATTCTGCTCAGTCAGCACCTGTGCCGGTATACATTGAAGATCAGGAGCAGATTGATGCAATCCACTCTCACCTGACTTCAATTCTGGACCGCACACCCACAGTGACCAGATCAAATTCATCATGGATGTACTTTTTACAGAGGTAGGTCTCATGTGTGTAATGAATTTAACTCATTTTATCTGTAAGGGAATTCATTATTATTATTTTAGCTCAGGTTTTGAGAGGAATCGAATCTGACGATTCGAAGTCAACCTGATTATTCAAATTTGCAAATTTGATAGTTTACACTTTATCAACTGTTCGTCCAGCGAGACGTTAACGTCTGTGTATATAACAATTTGTATTTTCCTATTTTCCCTGGCCAGAGGTTAATACATGCTTTTGATAAGTTATAAGCTACGAGCTAGTTAACTAAGATCTGGGCAGAGTTTTAACTTTAAAAATTTCACGACACAAGACAATACTTCTTTATAAATGAAACAAGAATTTATTGGCTATTCTAGATTACATTAAACTAAGCTAAAACAAACACATACACACAAAAGGTTCAGGAAAATGAGTAACGCAGATGACGCAGAGGCTTTGGCAGTTCTTCTGAGAGAGTTTAAGTTTGCAAGACTTTAGGCTTTCGAAGATCTCTGGCATTAACGAAGCTTCAACGGAGTGTTTGAGTTCTGGATGACCGATCGCTTGATGGTGCAGCTTGTGAGCGCAAGTTGGAGCATGATTAACACAAAGGCGAAAGGCGATTGAATCCGTTTTGCATTGGGTTTTTGATCCGCTGCATAAGTCCGTCCCCCAGATCGTTGTTCCAATCAGACATTACTTGCTAGGCTTAGCCTAATCAGCCACACCTGATTAGGCATGGGTCACATGTTTTTCCCGTGGGGAGTATTTCTGCAAGTTTTAATAACTTCTTATAAACCATATTATCACCAGAAAATTATGCCGGATACCAATTTTTCATTCACGCCAATGTTCGGCGAATAAAGCAAGCTTTCATTCAAACTCAAATATCAGGTAGTTTGCATACACATTTGTCAGAAATTTAACTCATTACTTCTTGATAAGGGAATTAATCATTAATTTTATTTCTAGCTCAGGTTTTGAAAGGACTCGGATCTGAAAATTCGAGGTCCACCTGATTAAAACTGATTTCAAATTTGATCGTTTACACTCTATCAGCTACTCGGCCAGCGAGACGTTAATGTCAGTGTATATTACCAATTTGAATATATGTATTTTCCCTGGCCACGGGCTAATACGTTCTTTGATAATTTGTAAGCTCTTAGAGAGGTAACGTGATCTTTGGAAAAGGTTTTGACTTTAAAGTTATATGACACCAGACAATGATTCTTTATAAATGAAACACAAATTTTATTGGCTATTCTAGATTACATCAAAACTAAGCTAAAATACACACACACACACACACACACACACACTCATATAACGTCGAGAGTATTCCCTCTACACCGTGCTGAACACTCCATTTAATTTCCCTCAGATGAGCTTTTCTATTTTCTTCATTAAATGGTTGCTATAAAGTTGTTGTACTTTATCGCTGGTCATTGAGTTCTACCAGTAAGATCTGAATACTTATCCTGTAACATTTCTGTTAGCTTGACATTCCTGCGATAAGATTGCTGAGCAGTTTGAGACAGAGAGGTATGAGTTTCTTAGTTTGTTTCATTCTTGAAGTCCCTTCCTTGCCAGTGGAAATAACTGACCAAACTGAGGCAACACAGCACAGATGAAAAATGCAATAAATCATCAGCATAGTCATAAGGCATCAATCAATCATGCCTTGTCATTGTTTTCATAATCACCTCAGTAAAATTCCCACATGGCAATATTCACATGTCTATTCTTGATAACCTACATTTGATGAAATTAAAACATTTGAATTATGAATCTGCCTGTTTATTGTCACTTACTAGAGTTGTTGTATTGGGGGGGGTCAGCAAATTAAAATGTTTTCTTTCTTTTGAAAGGCAAGTGGCCAAAAGAATTCAAAGTGGCTTTACACTTTCCCCCAAGCATTCTGCTCAGTCAGCACCTGTGCCGGTATACATTGAAGATCAGGAGCAGATTGATGCAATCCACTCTCACCTGACTTCAATTCTGGACCGCACACCCACAGTGACCAGATCAAATTCATCATGGATGTACTTTTTACAGAGGTAGGTCTCATGTGTGTAATGAATTTAACTCATTTTATCTGTAAGGGAATTCATTATTATTATTTTAGCTCAGGTTTTGAGAGGAATCGAATCTGACGATTCGAAGTCAACCTGATTAGAACTGATTTCAAATTTGATAGTTTACACTTTATCAACTGTTCGTCCAGCGAGACGTTAACGTCTGTATATATAACAATTTGAATATTTGTATTTTCCCTGGCCAGAGGTTAATACATGCTTTTGATAAGTTATAAGCTACGAGCTAGTTAACTAAGATCTGGGCAGAGTTTTAACTTTAAAAATTTCACGACACAAGACAATACTTCTTTATAAATGAAACAAGAATTTATTGGCTATTCTAGATTACATTAAACTAAGCTAAAACAAACACATACACACAAAAGGTTCAGGAAAATGAGTAACGCAGATGACGCAGAGGCTTTGGCAGTTCTTCTGAGAGAGTTTAAGTTTGCAAGACTTTAGGCTTTCGAAGATCTCTGGCATTAACGAAGCTTCAACGGAGTGTTTGAGTTCTGGATGACCGATCGCTTGATGGTGCAGCTTGTGAGCGCAAGTTGGAGCATGATTAACACAAAGGCGAAAGGCGATTGAATCCGTTTTGCATTGGGTTTTTGATCCGCTGCATAAGTCCGTCCCCCAGATCGTTGTTCCAATCAGACATTACTTGCTAGGCTTAGCCTAATCAGCCACACCTGATTAGGCATGGGTCACATGTTTTTCCCGTGGGGAGTATTTCTGCAAGTTTTAATAACTTCTTATAAACCATATTATCACCAGAAAATTATGCCGGATACCAATTTTTCATTCACGCCAATGTTCGGCGAATCTTTCATTCATTCATTCAAACTCAAATATCAGGTAGTTTGCATACACATTTGTCAGAAATTTAACTCATTACTTCTTGATTAATCATTAAATCATTAATTTTATTTCTAGCTCAGGTTTTGAAAGGACTCGGATCTGAAAATTCGAGGTCCACCTGATTAAAACTGATTTCAAATTTGATCGTTTACACTCTATCAGCTACTCGGCCAGCGAGACGTTAATGTCAGTGTATATTACCAATTTGAATATATGTATTTTCCCTGGCCACGGGCTAATACGTTCTTTGATAATTTGTAAGCTCTTAGAGAGGTAACGTGATCTTTGGAAAAGGTTTTGACTTTAAAGTTATATGACACCAGACAATGATTCTTTATAAATGAAACACAAATTTTATTGGCTATTCTAGATTACATCAAAACTAAGCTAAAATACACACACACACACACACACACACACACTAACACACATATACAGTTCAGAAGTGAGTTCTGAGAGAGAGTCTGCTTTAGCAAGACTTTGCGTTCTGCAGAGTTACGAAGCTTCAACTGAAGTGTTTGAGTTCTTAGATGGTTGATTGCCTGATGGTTCAGCTTGTGAGCACAAGTTAGAGTGCTCTCCACACGGCGACAAGGCCTTGCTCGAGAGAGCAAGTGGCGAAAGCCTGCGTTCGGGAGAGCAAGCAGCAAAAGCCTTCACTCGAGAGAGTAAACAGTGAGAAGCAATTGAATCTGTATTGCAGTGGGGTTTTGGCCTGTGGCACAAGTCCGTCCCACGGCACGCTCTTCCAGTCGACTTGATGCAAGGCGGGGCATGCATACCTTAACACGAAGCTTCACTTTTATTACATGCGGACACCATCTGGGTAATTTGGGACAATTGGATCAGGAACACTCGAGATGAGATGGGGATGCATTGTTTAGGGTTATCTAGTATTGGGTCATTTCGATTACTCTAGCTGTCAGAGGTTCGACGAAGCGGTATAGGCGTAATCTCAATTAGGCTTGTTGAGTTCTCAGGTTCAGGTTCTTGGTCGGTTTTATCACGTCGGAACATGTGTGGGATGCCGTTCATGCCCATGTTGAAAGACTCTTGGACGGCGTTCACTCGCATGTGGAAGAGGAAGGCAAGTGCCAGAGTCACAACATATCCTACAATAGTAGAAACGCAAAGTGCTGTGTCAGCGGCAGACCAAGACCGAATGATGGGCGCACCAGCGGGCGGAAGGCGAGCGATAGCTTCTAGAGTTGTATCAACAGGAGTCAAATCAATAAGTTGCATTCCTTCCTCCTTGATCCTTTCTTCCCATTCTGGATCGAGGACGAAGGAAGGCTGTTTGAAAAAGGGTGAGATTTCGAGTTCAGCCTGATACTCGTCGTCGGTAAGGTGGTACAATGCTAAATCGTCAATATGGAGGATCGAACCCTTAGGGACATTGATCCATAAAGTTTGGTTGGGCAGGATAATGCGCGTGGCAGTGTCGTGTCGATCGTAGGTGAGGGTAGCTGTACGCACTGGGGTGTCAACTAGCCATCGGTTTCAACGATTTACGACAAAAAAAAAATTTTGGGTGAAAGGAGTCAATCCTAGTTTCGGGAACTGTATTTAAATTTTGAGTTAAGGGAGTTCCCTGATGAGGGGACTAGAGGGGAAAGGAAATTGTAGTGAGAGAGAGAGAGAGAAAGAGGACATTTAAAAAAAAATTATATCTATATAGCTATAAAGGTAAACACAAAAAACAAAAAACAAAAGAGACACACGGACACCGAATGCGGTGAGACAGCAAACGAGTGTCACGGGTGGGGAGTACCTCCTCTCTACTAGAGGTGGGGCTCCTCAGTTTGTCTCAATGGAATGTGATTGTTTCATGTGTGACTCAATAGTGTAAGTGGTCCGTTTGAAGACCGAGATCCTACACATCCCCCTTTTGCGCGGTGATGTTCCCGGTGCGAACATCGGCGGGCACTGGAACAAGAGGCATAGAGAGAGAGAACAGGCACACACAGAATACAAACAACATCTCCATCACTAACTGAATCCTGGTGCAAGGCTTAGGTAATTTGGGACAGTTGGATCAGGAACACTTGAGATGAGATGGGGGTGCTTTGTTTAGGGTTATCTAGTATTGGGTCGTTTCGATTACTCTAGCTGTCAGAGGTTCGACAATGCAGTATAGGCGTAATCTCAGTTAGGCTTGTTGAGTTCTCAAGTTCAGGTTCTTGGTCAGTTTTATCACGTCGGAACATGTGCGGGACGCCGTGCGTGCCCATGTTGAAAGACTCTTGGATGGCGTTCACTCGCATGTGGAGGAGGAAGGCAAGTGCCAGTGTCACAACATATCCTACAATAGTAGAAACGCAAAGCGCTGTGTCAGCGGCAGACCAAGACCGAATGATTGGCGCGCCAGCGGGCGGTAGGCGAGAGATAGCTTCTAGAGTTGCATCAACAGGAGTCAAATCAATAAGTTGCATTCCTTCCTCCTTGATCCTTTCTTCCCATTCTGGATCGAGGACGAAGGAAGGCTGTTTGAAAAAGGGTGAGATTTCGAGTTCAGCCTGATACTCGTCGTCGGTAAGGTGGTACAATGCTAAATCGTCAATATGGAGGATCGAACCCTTAGGGACATTGATCCATAACGTTTGGTTGGGCAGGATAATGCGCGTGGCAGTGTCGTGTCGATCGTAGGTGAGGGTAGCTGTACGCACTGGGGTGTCAACTAGCCATCGGTTTCAACGATTTACGACAAAAAAAAAATTTTGGGTGAAAGGAGTCAATCCTAGTTTCGGGAACTGTATTTAAATTTTGAGTTAAGGGAGTTCCCTGATGAGGGGACTAGAGGGGAAAGGAAATTGTAGTGAGAGAGAGAGAGAGAAAGAGGACATTTAAAAAAATATATATATCTATATAGCTATAAAGGTAAACACAAAAAACAAAAAACAAAAGAGACACACGGACACCGAATGCGGTGAGACAGCAAACGAGTGTCACGGGTGGGGAGTACCTCCTCTCTACTAGAGGCTGGTCTTAGCAGTGCGGTGGAGGAGAGTATGTAGGGGTTGTGCCATTTGCCGTTGGGTTTCATGACTGGCCATATCAGAGCAGAGTATGTGCTGTTACAGGGCCGGATGTCCCCCTTTTCCAGCATGGAGTCAAAAATTTCTTGCACTGGTTCACATGACGCTATTGGAATCTTGTACTGTCGCACAAATGTGGGTGGTGTATTTGGGCTTGTCGGGATGCGCACACTGTGGATGTTGGTCAGTCCACAGTCGAGGGAGTCCTTTGCGAAGGAGTCCTTGTACTTGTAAAGAACCTCTTTGAGTCCTTGGCAATCTGCTTCCTTGTGCCTCATGCCCTCCGCCTCACTCATGATCTGTTGGATTTGTGTGGCGAACCCGGTGTAGGGTTCCTCCATGGTTGAGACATTTGAGGGGCTCTGTGCCTTGAGGGTCACCTGTGCATGTAGTTCTGTCGTGGGCTGTGTTGCGACAGCATAGACGGCGAGGTGAGTGTCGTCTGCGATTTCTGATCGGCAGACGCTTTCTCTGGGCACTGGCAGAATAGAAGTGATGGCAATGGTTCCATTGGGTCTTGTGAAGGTTACGGTGTCATCATATTCATCTGACAGTAGTTGGACTGGTATGTGGCCTATGACCGGTACCGTTAGCTCAAAGTCATGGAACGTCTGGTTGATGAGCCATCCCAGGTGACTGGCTTTGGGAATGTTGATGTCTTTGGCCATACAGTTGTTGAACAATACATACACAGCACGAGATGACATTTCAATGAGAGGTGTGGCTTCCAAGGTCAGTCCTAGCCTTAGGCAGGTCCTGGAAGGTTGGAAGAAGCCTAGCTTACTGTTGAGAGTTTGGCCAGGTCGAATGTTGAGGCGGACGCTGACACTTTTGTTGTAGGCAGGTATTGCAGCTTCCTGCTCACTGATCATGGTGCATGCGTCTGGCATTGTTTGACCAGATCGAAGGTTCTTGAGGTTGACTGCAGTGGTCAGTTGGCGTGACGGGGGAGCCCATATGACGTCGTTCACAATGTCCACACAGGTGTTGAGCCGGACCATGATGTCTGCTCCAATGCAGATGTCATGAGGTAGGTTGTGGACAACGAGGAAGTAGTGACTCAGGTGTCTGTTGTTCCATCGTATGTCCACAGCGCAGATGATCTTGGAGGTAGCCATGGTTGTCGACCAGGGACTGAGAGGGAAGCGGCTGTGTCTTGAGACATGTGGGAGGCTCTGCTGTCCTTGATTCAATGTTCTGAATAGCTTCAGGCTGATAGCTGAGTTCTCCGCCCACAGGGCTAATGCTGCATCGGACACTGATGTGTCATGGACATTTATGGCAGTCATGATTCGAAGGGAGCCTGAGTGTGAGTCAGGCGCCTGCAATGAGCAGAGGAAAGGGTCCAGGTTCTTGCTGCTTGGAGT
>NW_015505724.1:68469-70815 GCF_001515645.1 Sinocyclocheilus grahami | reverse complement strand
TGGAGGTTACGGTTCTCTGAGAGTGAGGTGAAGGAGTGCTGTTCTTTGTGGCTGGTTGGGTCAGTTGGGCGCTGCCTTCTCTTCCGACTGTTAGTCCGGCTGAATCTGGTTTCTCTTTCTTTTCCCACTTCCGATCCTCCTCTTTTCGGTGGAAGAGCTCTTTCATCATCATTTTCATCAGTTCTTGTGAGTCAAAACACGGTGATGTCTTTTGTTCTTGTGTGGATTCAGTTTGAGCTTGATCAGCTTGGAATCTTTGCGAGTTACTTCATTGGTTCCTTGGACTGGTTGCTCCAGGGTGTGTTTGTCATTTTCCCTTGGAGGTTCCGTTGGATTCCCATAAGCCTTTTCCTCTTGAGTTTCCAAACGAGTTTGGCTGATTCCACGATCTGTCCCATTGATTTTTGCGAGGTCTTGATTGGTATCAAGATTTTTCCCAGTGATGTCCAGGTGAGTGTTGTCGTCCACGCGGTCCATCCCAGCGGTTGTTCCTCTGTTTAGGTTGGGTACCAGCATGGGAGTCTTGTTCTCTGTTGGACTGGGGTGTGTTCCACTCTTTGTGTGGCGGCTTGATGTTGGGCGCCATCTAGAGCCAGACCTTGACTTTGAGTGTTGAAGTCAAGAACTGTTGGGGTTTTGGCGCCCTTTTCTGAGGCCGTCTTTTGTTTGCCGTAGGCTTTCTGTGCAACAGTTGAACATTCATTGTTCGCGGACATGCGAGAACGCCAAGATGGTGGCTTACTCCAGGATGGAGGTTTCTCAGGAAGAGAGTTTTGATGTTTAGATCATCTTCCATGTTCGGTTCGTTGCGAGTTCCGAAGTATGCTCGTCTGAGTCGGCTGTAGTAGGCTTGAGGAGATTCATGACGTCCTTGTCTCATCTCCAGGGCAGCCATTAGTCCTTGTTCTGACTCAGGGTCAGCGAATTCTTTAATGAGGGTCTCTCGGAGGAGGTGGTAGTCAGCCTTTGTGTGAGCAGGCTGCCTGTCTTTCTGGCGAGCTTGTCGAGGTCTTTGAGGTCCAAGCCATGTGATGATCGGTGACTGGCTGGAGCAAGTTCCTTTAGCTTTGTCGTGAGGTAAGGTTCTTCAGAGGGAGTCGGTGAATGTTTCAGCACTGCCCCCTCCCCCTTTTGCTCACGCGTCAGTCGCGGAACAGGTGACCCGGTCCTGCTTGGCAGAGGTAAGACAGGTGCCCGTCGTGTCCTTGTAGGCTCAGGGTGCAGCTCGTAGGCATGTCTGAGTTCCTCTCTGATGCTGTCGGACTTCTCTTTGATGTAGTCCAGCTGTAGTGTTAGGCGACTGATCTCGTTTCTTGACTCATCCAGGTGAGTTTCAAGGGCTTTGATTCGGCCGTTCTTGTCTCTGAAGTCGGCCTTTGCCTTTTCCAGGAGCTGTTCGGCATATTGTAGCTTGTTGGAGAGATCAGCGTAGTCAGCCTTGCCTCGTTCCATTTCTTGGGTAGCAGCTGCTAGGGTCTATTTTAGCCTAGTGATCTCCTCCTCGGCGCCTTGCTCCACTTCATCAGGCCCTTCCTGTCGTTCCTGAGCCTCCAGTTCTAGCTGCTCGACGCGTCGTTGTGCGCGTGTTAGCTCCTGCTGGAGATGGGCAGCGTGCCTGTCGCTCAGCTTGAGGGTGGCGATGAGTGTGTGGCTTAAGGAGCCGGTGATCTTCGCTGGACAGGTGAGTGTAGTTCTCGGCGACTGTGATCCTCTGGGGTGGCGTGCTCCTAATTTGTAGTCTCTGTGTGGAAAATTAGTAAGCACACACAGGTAGCACAGCTAGAGAACGGAGGAAGGAAAGAAAAATAACAAACAGAGCAGAGAACAGGATAGTAATTGGCTGCTTCCAATTTTCCTTTGAGAGAAATTGTGTTTTTTTTCTTTTGTAAGGAAAGGAAGTTAATGGTAAGATGAGAGGGAAGGATAAAACAACAAAATCCCCTTTTCTGGTAGCAGAATGAGGATAATTAAATTCTCTTCTCTTTTCCCTTTTGGTTAAGTTTGATTTAGAAGGATGCTTCTTAATGCGTTTGGAAATGGGGATGTCTAAATACCAGGGCTGTAGTTGCTATTAAAATTCCTTCGGGTGAAGGGAAAATAATAACAATGACAGTATTGGTTTCTTAGCTGTTAATATTGACACCGTCCACCAATTAGATGTTCCTAGATGCTTGTTCAAATTTTGGCGGATGCCTGTCAGTCTTCTTAGCTGGGTAGGGTTTTGCAAGAGAGTGAAAGGTAAATGGAAGACAATTTTGAAACGGCATTCTCAAGTTTCACAAAATACCTGTTCAATTTCTCAAAATTTCTGCTTTGTGATTTTCACAGGCAAAATCCCAGCAAACA
>NW_015505724.1:61585-67262 GCF_001515645.1 Sinocyclocheilus grahami | reverse complement strand
GGAAAATTAGTAAGCACACACAGGTAGCACAGCTAGAGAACGGAGGAAGGAAAGAAAAATAACAAACAGAGCAGAGAACAGGATAGTAATTGGCTGCTTCCAATTTTCCTTTGAGAGAAATTGTGTTTTTTTTCTTTTGTAAGGAAAGGAAGTTAATGGTAAGATGAGAGGGAAGGATAAAACAACAAAATCCCCTTTTCTGGTAGCAGAATGAGGATAATTAAATTCTCTTCTCTTTTCCCTTTTGGTTAAGTTTGATTTAGAAGGATGCTTCTTAATGCGTTTGGAAATGGGGATGTCTAAATACCAGGGCTGTAGTTGCTATTAAAATTCCTTCGGGTGAAGGGAAAATAATAACAATGACAGTATTGGTTTCTTAGCTGTTAATATTGACACCGTCCACCAATTAGATGTTCCTAGATGCTTGTTCAAATTTTGGCGGATGCCTGTCAGTCTTCTTAGCTGGGTAGGGTTTTGCAAGAGAGTGAAAGGTAAATGGAAGACAATTTTGAAACGGCATTCTCAAGTTTCACAAAATACCTGTTCAATTTCTCAAAATTTCTGCTTTGTGATTTTCACAGGCAAAATCCCAGCAAACAGCCGCAGTAGTCAACTCAGAAGGAAACAGCTGAGAGAGAGAAGAGAGAGAGATGGCAAAGGTAAAGTGATACCCCTAGGGGGTTGGTTTTGCTGTGTTAGCAGGATAAAACCAACTTAACCTAAGTACTGAGGAAATCCTAATTTTCCTTTTGGGGTTTCGCCACTAACAGGCTTAAGCCAAACGGGCAAACTTATGAACATTTTGCTGAGTGAATTAAATAACTGACAGGGAGAGGAAAGAAGGCCAATTGCAAATTAAATTAGAATTTCAGGTTAGAAATGGCAAATATGTAATTAATTATGAAATCAGTATTAGTAACTTGTTATCCTTAAAGATTAAACTTTTAATGTTGTTGTCCTTAAATTATAATAGCACCTATAATTAAATTTCATCAGTAAATATTGTTGCCATGTGGAAGCAGGAACTGAAATTAATTTTGAAATGAGATTAAAATTCCAAATCTGTAATTAATTATGAAATTAACTTAATTTCAAATCCCTACGGATAAACCAACAATATCCACTGGTGTCATTATTAACAATTGATAAGAGCAATTATAATAAAATTAATTCGTAAGTATCCTAGTTACTTACAAATGCCATTAAAGATTTCAGAGCCCTATTGATAAGTTAATGATTCAAAATTCTAATGTTATGGTCACAAGATAATAAGAGCAATTTATAATTAAATTAATCAGTAGATATCGTTGCTATGTGGAAGCTGGAACTGTAATTAATTTGTGAAATGAAATTAAAATTTCAAATCTATAGTTAATTATGAGGTTAAATTAACGATTTCAAATCCTTAAGTATAGCAAATTAATAACATCTACTGATTTCCTAAAATTACAAGAGCAGTTATAGATGAATTAATCACAACGTAGCATTAAAGTAATGGACCAGGATTAAATTTTAAAACAAAGACAACAACAGCTTTAAGCAAGGGAAAACCTTAACGCGATTAAAACTCTAACTATGATTGCATACACAAGATTATTACATTCGCGTTTGGGAGTGTTCCTTTTCAATGAGAGGAGAAGAGGAGAGAGAGGTAGGATGAAATCAGTATGAAATAGCGAAAGACAACGTTCAGATGTAACTGAATCAAATCACTTTAACACTTCAAACACTGCAACACATTTTGCCTTTGAGACCACAAAATGCTACATGCTAACCACTAGCCTTCAATGCTAATAGCTTAGCTTGGCTATTTGTTTACAAACAGCTAACAAAATGGCGCTGGCGGACTGAAAGTTACCTCCGGAAAGGGTTTCTTAGAACTTCCGGGTTACGGCTGTTGCTATTGTGACGTACACAGCATGCGCATGTGAGCTTACTAGCTGGGTTGTCAGTGAGATGTCAGCGCATCTCGCACTACACAACCAAAAAGCACTATAGATTCTTATCTTTTCTTACAGTGCTGAACCATCTCACCTCATTAGAGTGAGGTAAATTAATGATTAATAAATCTTCGGCTGTTAAATAGTGAGGGAGTGATATGAAACAGCTGGGTGCAATCAGTGTAAACAGGTGTGTGCAATTCGTGCTGAGTGCAATCAGTGCAATGCATGATGGGAAATGTAGTCCGGGGTGATGTGCAACAGTGTGTAGTGCGAGAGTCAATGAATAGGAAAGTTCGTTGACCGGATTCGTGACAGGCGGATATCAGCACATATTTCTACAGACAAAAACACGCGTGGATTTAAGCACGATTTCACTTGATCAAGATTTCACAATTCTCCCAAAAGTAAAATAACGTTCGGATACCCTGAGCACCGCGTTTCGAGTTCACTAGATTTTAGTGAATTAAATCACAGAGGACTATCAGCTAGCTAATCTGATTTCCTCAAACCGGGGAGATTAATAGCAGAGTTGCATTTTGAAGTGAAACATGCACTTATACAAATTACACTCTGAGGCCTTTTTAAAAGACAGAAGAACAAGGGACACGCTTTCATGTGCTTTAGAGCGACTTATTTTTGTCTCTATAGACAAAATTAAATGTTATACTGCAGTTCAATTCTAAACAACAAACTCGGGTTTCACTTTCATTCACACGCTGGTATGCTCTAATAAAATATCCAGTAACACAACAAACTCAGTTTCTCTATCTTTTAATCTATTTTTCTGGATAAAAATAGACAAGATTCATAATATTATCTTGGTGTCAATAATTTTCAAGTCAAATCTGCCCGCATTCTCCACCATTAAATGTAAGGAATTTAACTCATTAATTCTTGATAAGGTAATTAATCATTCATTTTATTTCTAGCTCAGGTTTTGAAAGGACTCGGATCTGAAAATTCGAGGTCCACCTGATTAAAACTGATTTCAAATTTGATAGTTTACACTCTATCAGCTACTCGGCCAGCGAGACGTTAATGTCAGTGTATATTACCAATTTGAATATATGTATTTTCCCTGGCCACGGGCTAATACATTCTTTGATAATTTGTAAGCTCTTAGAGAGGTAACGTGATCTTTGGCAAAGGTTTTGACTTTAAAGTTATATGACACCAGACAATGATTCTTTATAAATGAAACACAAATTTTATTGGCTATTCTAGATTACATCAAAACTAAGCTAAAATACACACACACACACACACACACATATACAGTTCAGAAGTGAGTTAACGGAGTTGCATGAAGTTTCAAAGTTCTAACTCGTTTTCACGAGTGGTTTTAAATTCAGCCTGAGAGAATTCACAAAGCAGACATTTTCTAATCTTTACTGCTTAACTCAATTCACCAGCGTCAGTTCAGCAGATAGAAGATTTTGTTTGTACTTGCGTTTTGCTTTGGGTGACAGCTGAAAAGCTGAGTTGTTCCTCGTGGCTACTGGAGGGGATTCCGTTGCTGATTGGCTGTTGATTTGGCGCCGGAATGACGTTTGGATGATGTCCTTTTGGGAGATCCCTCGTTGGATTGGTTGGTTGCCGGGTTACGGAAGAGCCTCTGGTTCTTCTGAGAGAGAGTCTGCTTTAGCAAGACTTTGCATTCTGCAGAGTTACGAAGCTTCAACTGAAGTGTTTGAGTTCTTAGATGGTTGATCGCCTGATGGTTCAGCTTGTGAGCACAAGTTAGAGTGCTCTCCACACGGCGACAAGGCCTTGCTCGAGAGAGCAAGTGGCGAAAGCCTGCGTTCGGGAGAGCAAGGGGCAAAAGCCTTCACTCGAGAGAGTAAACAGCGAGAAGCAATTGAATCTGTGTTGCAGAGGGGTTTTGGCCTGTGGCACAAGTCCGTCCCATGGCACAATCTTCCAATCGACTTGATGCAAGGCGGGGCGTGCATACCTTAACACGAAGCTAAACTTTTATCACATGCGGACACCATCTATAAAAGTCTTGTTAATACTTCTATAAAGTTTCTTAAATGCAAGTATTGTACATACTATTAAAGTTTACTTAATTTCAACATTCTGCATTTGTCGTGCCCATTCGTTCAAGATTAAACTTCACATATTACACACATTTTAATAACCTTATTTCCTAAAAAGGGTAATAAACACTGATTAAAGTTGTACCGATTACATGAAATACGTCAAGCATATATATAAGACATACAACATATTATTTGTGAATCTGGTTGACTTGTTGTAAGTTTTGCTTCCCTTTTTTGGAATGCAAAGGGGGGAAAGGGGAGGTGTCCTGAGGTCATGCCCATATCACGAGTTGTGTGTGTCTGCCATTCTTCTGCTGGACAAGGAGCTCTTAATCTGTCGCTTTCTGTTTATCAGAGTTAGCAATTTATGTGTTAAATGGTCATGGGTATCACGCATCTGGTCCTTGAAAGCCCGTAAAACAAAGATAGTTTGTATCCTAGTTTGAGTTAGGGCTTAAGCACTGTTTTTATTTGAGTCTCTTGAGATGATAAGCTAGATAGTACAGGAACTGCTTCAACACTTCACTAATCCTGCATGAGTTTTACGACCACAACTGGCTGCATAGGGGTTCCTCAGTTTGTCTCAATGGAATGTGATTGTTTCATGTGTGACTCAATAGTGTAATTGGGTCCGTTCGAAGACAGAGATACTACACATTAATACTTTTATCTACTAAAAGGGGTTATAAAACATTGACTAAACGTCATAGGTTACAATAACACATCAAACAGAAAGCATATTATTTGTGGATATAGTTGCCCTTTTATACTTAAATGATTGTCTTTTGAAATTGTCTGTTGTAAGTTTTATGTCCCTTTGTCTGACCTAAGGAGAGAAAAGGGTGCGTCCCTTTTGGATGCAGAGAGAAAAGGGGAGATGTCCTGAGTTCATGACAATGTCATGGGTGTAGATCTGCCATTCTTCTCGCTCGGACATGGAGCTATTAATCTGTCGCTTTCTGTTTATCGGATTATCAATTTATGCGTTAAATGGTCATGGGGTCCGGGTGTGTCTGTCGCTGGAACATTTCCAGATACCATGTTCTTTGTTCTGTTGTTTATTAGATGGTTTATTTATGCTGAAGCCAGTCACGAGACAACACTGACGTTCTGTTGTTTAAATGAGTCCAGATGCAAGGGGTCAGTTATTGCTGTCTTAGTGCTTGCCGACCCAGGAGGTGGTTGTGTAAATCGCTCTCTCCTTGTGTTTCTGGGAAAGATAAGCTGAGCGAGACAGGAACTTATTTGAGACAATTGGCGCCTGGGCTGACCATGGTTCAGTTTTACGACTCTCACATGGATGATAGGAGACCTTAGTTTTTCTGGTGGAATGCAGAGATTCAATCGTTCATTTGTGTCTGTTCACAGAGTTTTTGTGGTTATTATAGGAGACACTTTTCATTTTGTTGGAAAAAGCTAAACATGTGAAATGATACTTGGCTACTTGGGGTGTGTGATCAATCTCAATTCTTTCTCTGGTAGTCCATTATCTGTGCCCTGGCTTTTGTGGAAAATCTGTCCATCCTAAAGGCTGAGTAGAAATTTCTGCGAGGACCAGTCATTTACATACTGTCATACTGTAATACTACTGTAAGCATACTATAAAGGAAGTCAAGTCAAGTCAAGTCACCTTTATTTATATAGCGCTTTTAACAATATAGATTGTGTCAAAGCAACTGAACAGCATTAATT
>NW_015505724.1:56554-61520 GCF_001515645.1 Sinocyclocheilus grahami | reverse complement strand
GTAGAACAACCACCCAATAAAGCATTACAATAATCTAACCTTGATAAACGCATTGGATTAACATTTCTGCATTTGACATTGAGAGATATATTTTAGATATATTTTTGAGATGGAAAAATGCAGTTTTAAAATGCTAGAAACGTGGCTTTCTAAGGAAAGATTGCTATCAAATAGCACACCTAGGTTCCTAACTGATGACGAAGAACTGACAGAGCAGCCATCAAGTCTTAGAGAGTGTTCTAGATTATTATTATATGCAGATTTTTTTAGGTCCTATAATTAGCACCTCTGTTTTTTCAGAATTTAGCAGTAAGAAATTACTAATCATCCAGTTTTTTACATCGACTATGCATTCCGCAAGTTTTTCAAATTGGTATGTTTCGCCAGGCTGCGAAGAAATATAGAGCTGAGTATCATCAGCATAACAGTGAAGGCTAACACTGTGTTTCCAGATGATATCGCCCAAGGGTAACATGTAAAGCGTGAAGAGTAACGGCCCTAGTACTGAGCCTCATACTGTAATACTACTGTAAGCATACTATAAAGGAAGTCAAGTTAACCAGGGTCTTGTTCGGCGTCCTGGGGTGTTACAAAGTATTTGTGAAATCTAGCTAACAAAATATATATTGTGTGTTGGAGTGGTCCAGACGCTACACAACTGAACAGCATTAATTAGGAAAACAGTGTGTCAATAATGCAAAATTACAATAGTAAACACTTCATTTTTTAGTTAAAAGCAGTTCATCATTTAATTCAGTGATGTCATCATCCACGAGCCTTGAGGTACTCCATACTGCACTTGTGATCGATGTGATACCTCTTCATTCACTGCTACGAATTGATGGCGGTCATATAAGTACGATTTAAACCATGCTAATGCACTTCCATTAATGCCAAAGGGTCTAACATACATGTTGTTGGTTTAGATGATTTAACAAGTTTATAAAATTCTTCCTCTCCTATAGTAGAGAATGAGTGGAATTGTTCCTCAGGCGATCTATAGCGAACTATCTGATGCGATACTATAGCTGTAGCATGGTTACAATTTTATCTCTAATAGTATCGATCTTAGAAGTAAAGTAGTTCATAAAGTCATTACTGCTGTGCTGTTGGGAAATGTCATCACTTGTTGATGCTTTATTTTTCGTAAACTTAGTCACTGTATTGAAAAAACCTAAAAGAGAAGAAAAGTAATCAGATCTAGCAGTTTTTCATGCTTTTCTGTAGGATAGGTTACTTTCCCGCCAAGCAATACGAAAAACTTCTAGTTTTGTTTTCCTCCAGCTGCGCTCCATTTTCCGGGCTGCTCTCTTTAGGGTGTGAGTGTGCTCATTATACCACGGTGTCAGACTGTTTTCCTTAATCTTCCTTAAGCGTAAAGGAGCAACTGTATTTAAAATGCTAGAAAAGAGAGAGTCCATAGTTTCTGTTGCATCATCAAACTGTTCTGAGGTTTTGGATACGTTAAGGAATTGGGATTAATCAGGAAGATTACTTACAAAGCAGTCTTTTGTGGTAGAAGTGATGGTTCTACCATACTTGTAACAAGGAGTAGAATTTACAGTTTTAGCTATATGAAGTTTGCACAAGACTAAATAATGATCATCGCTTGGCTGCATAATTTCAACACCATCAACATCAATTCCATGTGACAGTATTAAATCTAGAGTATGATTTCGACAATGAGTAGGTCCTGAGACGTGTTGTCTAACCCCAATAGAGTTCAGAATGTCTATGAATGCTGATCCCAATACATGTTTTTCATCAACATGGATATTAAAATCACCAACAATTAAAACTTTATCTGCAGCCAGCACTAACTCGGATATAAAATCAGCATATTCTTTAATAAAGTCTGTATGGTGCCCTGGTGGCCTGTATACAGTAGCCAGTACAAACGACACAGGGGATTTATCATTAACACTTGTTTCTCTGGACAATGTTATATGAAGCACCATTACTTCAAACGAGTTATACTTGAAGCCCGTCCTGTGAGAAATACTGAAAACATTGTTATAAATTGAAGCAACACTTCCCCCTTTACCTTTTGGACGTGGCTCATGTTTATAACAGTAATCTTGGGGGGTAGACTCATTTAAAATAATGTAATCATCAGGTTTTAGCCAGGTTTCTGTCAAACAGAACACATCTAGTTTATGATCAGTGATCATATCATTTACAAAAAGTGCTTTCGTAGAAAGGGACCTGATATTCAATAAGCCAAGCTTTATCATTTGTTTATCCGTATTGCATCTGTTTTTTATTTGTTGAACATCAATTAAATTGTTACTCTTAAATTGGTTTGGACGTTTTTTGTATTTTCTAGTTCGGGGAACAGACACAATCTCTATAGTGTGATATCTAGGTGAAAGAGTTTCTATGTGCTGAGAGTTAACTGATTTCTGTGACATGAAGCGGCTAGCAGACGGTCGGTTTAGCCAGTCTGTCTGCTTCCTGACCTGGGCCCCAGTTAGTCAAGTACAAACTCTAAGACTATGTGATATATTTCTAGAGAGAAGATCGGCAATACCCCAGGAGGGATGAAGAATCTCTTTTCAATAGGTCAGGTCTCGCGGAGGCTCTGTTACCGGAACCGAACAATGTACAGGACTCCCTGAACTAGTCGCATCCAAAGCCGTATCTAGAGCCCTCACATTCTTACTGTCCTCAATTAAAGTTTGGATGCGTGTCTCTAATTCTGAAATCTTCTCTGTCAGCCTAACTATTTCCCTGCATTTATCACATGTGAATCCCTCGTCACCGACAGAGAGATATAAACTATACATGTGGCAAGCGGTGTAAACAACAATAGCAGGAGAAGAAGCCATTTCTCACTGTGATTGATGAATGATTCTTACCACAGTTGTTTGATGAACTTGTGAAAAAAAAAAAAACATGGTCAAACATGACATCCTGCCATTATTCACAAATAACCATTTCTCTCTACAACTATCCAACTTTTGTTTTTTTATCAGTGAGCGGGAGCATTTTGACAGGAGGACTGAACAACAATTAATAGAGAGTCATCAACAGGAGTCACCCTAGTTCGTGTTTTTAATAAATGGTGTTAATAAATAATATTTTTGTACACAAAAATGTTGGATCTTTCTTCTCAGATGGCTAAATGGCCCTTGGAAGTTTAGAAAAGGGTGAATTGTGTTTGTCTTTATAAAATGCTATATAGGACACTATTCTGTTGCTGTATGACAACCAGTAGTGAATACTAAAGCATAAATCAATATTAAATAAATATTTCATTGATGGTCCATATGATTACACTGTATGTCTGGTGGGCATATATGGTTAATATCTGAATGTATCTTTATATATAAATTCACAACAACATATATCACTCCATCTCCTGTATATATGAAAACCTACGGTGAATATAATTAGGCTACAGTAGATCATGTATCATTACATTGTCCATTTGATCCAAATATGTGTATTATTATTTTTTTTATTCACTAATTAAATGTGTAATGTTAATGTATTATGTTTTTCAAAAAAACTAATTCAGATGTCTTCTGTAGGCTATGTATCAACAGTGAATATTTACAGATATTTTTTAGTGCAGATCATCTGATATATTAATGTAATGTTTATATTTAAATTCACAAAAAATAAAAATAAAAAACTCTAAATTAGTCAATGTCTATGGACGGGACGGTTATTAATGAAGTTTCAAGCGTCGGTTTAATAATTTCGCCGTGTATCCTCCTCCCCCTACTGAACGCATCAGGAACAACAGGGCCGTGAAACTGTAGTTCCCTCTCGAGCTTTCACGAGACATCACGGAAATATTTCTCCGTTATGGGAACTCCTTCCCTTCCAACCTTTCCTGAAGTCCTATTGGCTCCCGCCAGTCCGATGACTGGCCAATTACCGAAGTATGCAAATCGCATGCAAATACTGACGAGCTCGAGAGGCAGTATAAAATGCGGTGCACGCGACAATTATGTCAGAATCTTCTACTTCACCTGTTTCACTATTCACTAATTCTCTATGGCAACAATCTGCAAGATCTGCGCGGGACCGATAGAGCCGCCAGATCAGCGCGGGACCGATAGAGCCGCCGGATCAGCACGACTACTGCGTCGCCTGCCTGGGCCTGGCCCACGCCGAGGCGGCGCTGGACGAGTCCAACTGCAGGCATTGCACGGACCTTCCGGCCCGCGTGCTCCGGCCCCGCCGCGATGTGGCTCGCGGCCTATTCGGGATGAGGCCCACTGCCGCCAGTGTGCCGCTGGTGGGCCCTCCCGGTGACGGGAGCGTCGTCTTGTCGCTCCACCAACCCCAACGGTCACCCCATTCCCCGGTCTCACTCCCCGAGGACTGCTTCCGCCCTCTTTCCAACATCGCGGAGTTTGTATCCTTTAGCCAGGAGGAGGGGGATGACTCGATGTCCATCTCGGCCTCGGAGAGGGAGGATTGGGCAGGATCGGAGTCCGATCAGCCGGACAGCATGGGGCCCCCAGACCTCCAGGAGGAGCTCATGAGGGTTCTGTCAAGGGCTGTCCAGGAGTTGGAGCTTACCTGGAGTCCTCCAGAGGAGCCTGCCAGGAGTAAGCTTGACTCCTGGTATTTCAGGTCCACCCGGAAAGCTGACTCGAGGACGTCGGTCCCCTTTTTCCCCGACGTACATGAGCAGCTGGTGAAAACATGGCCTGCCATTGTTACCCAGGCCATTTTTACCCACGGGGATGGGGCTGAGGCCCACTGGTACGTGCGCTCTCCCCCAGTCGAAGAGACCGTCGCTGCACACCTGTGTCCTGCAGCAGCTAAGACCCTAGGCTCAGACATCAGCCTCCCCTCAAAGCCGTGCAGAACCGCCGCCCACCTTGCCAATAAAGCATATGCGTCTGATGGCGAGGCGGCTTCCGCGCTGCACGCCATGGCAGTGCTGCAGGTTTTTCAGGCGAAGCTCCTGCAGGCAGCGGAGGGCGGAGCCCTCACGGCAGAGGCC
>NW_015505724.1:56214-56431 GCF_001515645.1 Sinocyclocheilus grahami | reverse complement strand
CCCGTTTCAATGGCGTGGTGCAGTCTCTAACATTGCCCCGAAACGCCCTGGTTCTGAGACAAGAGGTATGCAGTCTGCTCGAAAAAGGAGCGATAGAACGAGTCCCTCCCAGCGAGCTGGAGAGCGGGTTGTAGAGCCGCTATTTCGTGGTACCCAAAAGTGACGGGGGACTCCGCCCGATTCTAGATCTCAGGCCCATCAACAGAGCGCTTTGCAA
>NW_015505724.1:54920-55126 GCF_001515645.1 Sinocyclocheilus grahami | reverse complement strand
TGGATGCAGCACTTTCCCCCCTCAGAGCGAGCGGGATGCGCGTTCTCAACTATCTGGACGACTGGCTGATTTTAGCTCAGCCCGGGACACGCTAGTCAGCCATATAAACATGCTGCTTTGTCACTTGGAGTCCCTAGGGCTATGTGTCAACATGCAGAAGAGCATTCTCGCCCCGAGTCAGTCTATAACATATCTGGGAGTGTGCT
>NW_015505724.1:25868-54702 GCF_001515645.1 Sinocyclocheilus grahami | reverse complement strand
ATGATTTGGACCCGCTACGGGAGAGCGGAGGTGGATCGAGCGAGAATGCGCACTGCCCGCTGTTCTTCTCCCTGTCTCACTCCCCGCTGGACGGGGACGCTCTGACATCTCACTGGCCAGCAGCCAGGCTGTATGCGTTTCCTCCAATCAAGATATTGCCACTGGTGTTATGCAAGATCAGGGAGGAGGGGGCTTCGGTGATACTCATCGCCCCGAACTGGCCGAACCAGCCTTGGTTCCCGGACCTGACAGAGCAGCTGGTGGCGCCGCCCTGGCCGATCCCCATCAGGAAGGATCTGCTGTCTCAAGCGAGCGGCTCGGTGTGGCACCCGAACCCGGAGTTATGGAGCCTTCATGTGTGGCTGCTTCTGGGATATCAGAGGAGCTGAATGCTCTGCATTCCCGTGTGCTTGACACACTCTCGGAGGCGCGGGCGCCCTCCACGAGGCGTTTGTATGCTCTAAAATGGGGAGTGTTTGTGAAATGTTGCCATGATGTTTATATCGACCCGGCTGCTTGCTCCATGTCAGATGTGCTGCATTTTCTACAGTACAGACTGGATACTGGATCTCTGCCATCAACACTGAAAGTCTATGTGGCCGCGATTGCCTCGTTTCGTTCCCCGCTGGGCGGGCAATCGGTAGGTAGGCACGCGCTGGTGGTGAGTTTTCTTAAGGGAGCGAGAAGATTGCATCCCCCACGTCCGCCTTCAGTCCCGCCCTGGGACCTAGAGGTGGTGTTAAGAGCTCTTTCACAGCCACCATTTGAGCCTTTAGCATCCGTTGATATGAAGGAGCTATCTCTCAAAACTGCACTTCTTCTTGCCCTCGCTTCGGCTAAGCGCATAGGGGATTTACATGCGTTTTCTGTGGACAGTGACTGTATTCGCTTCGGACCCGGCAACTGCAGCGTCACTCTCCGGCCGAGGCCGGGCTACGGCCCTAAATCACTATCTACCCCCTTCAGAGCGCAGACTGTTTCGCTGTCTGCCCTGTCTTCTGAGTCATTGACCTCGTGTGATGCGGACGCTCAGACTTTGGTGTGCCCCGTCAGGGCTTTGAGGATTTACATTGACCGTTCCCGAGTGCTGTCGGTGAGTGACTTCGTCTAAACTACGTTTATGCTACCTCTATTCGTGTGTTGCTGCCTCGATTATCATGTTATGTATTATGCTGCTTAACACCGTTATCTCTGTGCAGCCCCTGACAATGATGTTGTTGCTTCTGCCCTGTTCTCAGCGCAGCCAACGTTATTAATGACCAGATATGCAAATTTCGTATGCCTGGGCTTTAGACGCTCATTGGCTTATCTCCACCTATCAGCTGCGAGCCCGCCTAACAAGCGTCGCTATTGGTTGGGAATTGTGTGTGTTCTATCTTCGCTGAGTGTGTAACTTGTTCAGGCTGCTCGTAGTCTCTCTCACAGCGGGATTGAATATCGTTCCCATAATGGAGAAATATCTCCGTGATGTGGAAGGGAAGGAGTTCCCATAACGGATCTCCGTGATGTCTCGTTCCCGCTCTCAGGGAACCGAGGTTACGATAGTAACCGGAGCGATCTGCCTGCTCCAGGTCTGCAGCCTCCCCGTATAGCTCAATTGAAAGCAGTTGGCAACACTGGACTTGTCCTGCAGGGGGCGGTGTGCGATGTTCCGTTGTTAGCCGAGCGCCATTAATCAGCAGCAGAAGAAATAACCGGGAAATTGCGCTATTAACAGGTAAACAGTTTTAAACATCTCACCCTGCATTATTGTTGTTGTAATTTACTCAGATAAAGCATTAACATTACCTTTGTTTTTGGTCCTGATGAATATATTTTGTGTCTTGCGTTCGTAAGACAGAGTGTTTCTCTGTCGTTTGGGATGTTACGAACGCAAGACACAAAAATAGCGTTCATGGATTTAGCGTTATGTAATTTATGTCTTCACATTTCTGTTTCGTGTGTTTATTATTCTTTAGGGGTCGATCGCTATGTCTCAGAGGAAGAAAGCGGTTTCAGCTTCTTAGAACAAAACTCAGAGAGTAAGAAAACACATTTACAAACGGCTTAAATAAAATATAACAGTTTCTTGTTTTAAAGTTATGAATGATGAAACTATATGATTAAGCATTCCAAACATCAGTGAGAGCGATCACATTTGAACCGATGTATTATTATGGAAAGATGTTCTCAAAGTGTTGAACTTGCTTTCAAATAATATTTATACAAAAGCGCAGTAAAATAAGCAAAGCAAAGAGGAAATGTTATGTTTTCTTTGTTTTGGTAATAATTCATCAGACTTGTGTGTGTGTGTGTGTGAGTGCGCGCGTGTGTATGTGAGATTGTGTGTGTGAGATTGTGTGTGTGTGTGCGTGTGTATGTGAGATTGTGTGTGTGTGTGTGTGTGTGTGTGTGGCTGTGTGCGTGTGATTGTGTGTGTGTGTGTGAGATTGTGTCTGTCTGTGTGTGTGTGTGTGTGAGATTGTGTCTGTGTGTGTACGCGTTTTTGTGACAAATGAGGACATAAATTTGTATAATGACAAAGGTATTCCAAGGAGAAGGTGACCTTTCAGGATATTGCCCCATGTCCCCACTTTTCAAAACGCTTATAAATCACACAGAATGGAGTGTATTGAAAATCTGAAATGGCACAAAGTCTCCTGTAAGGGGTAGGGTTGGTAAAGGGCAATAGAATATACGGTCTGTACAGTATAATAACCATTACGCCTATGGGATGTCCCCTTGGATGTGTGTGTGTGTGTGGACTGCAGCGCTCTCAGGTGTGTCTGGATGAGGATGACGAGGATGCTCATTTCAGCCAGATAACATCATCACAGGTCCAGAGAGCCCGAGAGCACTTCACGCCTGTCCAGATTGACCGCAAGGTACTGTGAATTATTTATTACATTCAGTTCTGATTTATCATATACTGTACTCTGCATGAAAAAGCATTGTCTGGTAATTAAAGATCTGTGCTGGTCTAACAGAAAAGTTGTGGTTCAGCTCTCTGTAAAAGTAGATGCACAGGGCAGGGGTTGATCTTGTAGATGAAGGTGTTTAAGTTTATTGCAGTGGAAGAGTACTTGTTTACTTCAACAGAGTCTGAATGAACACTGAACATCCTAAACTCAAACATTTCAAGTTGGTAAAACTGTTTAGTACTGCTAACGTAATTAGAGTACACAAACAAACTAAAAAGTTTTTTTAGCTTTTAATATAAATATGTTAGTCTTATGCTTATCTATAAGGTAGTGTGCTCCAGAAGAGTGACAAAATTTGCATTTATAAGATGCATTCAGAATTTACAGTCTCTCTGCCACCAATCAAACAACCCAAATCTAGTTAGTCTGGGTGCGTGAGTGGAGTACTGGTTTGAGTTATCTTCGCACAATCATCTTGAATGTCTGAAAATTGCTTGAATGTTTATATTAGCAAGATGTAAGGGAATAGTTCACCCAAAAATAAAATGTTCATGATTATTTACTCACCCTCAGGCCATCCAAGATTTATGTGACTTTCTTTCTTTAGCTGAACAGAGGAAAACATTCCAGGGTTTTTCTCCTTTTAATGCAAGTAAACGGGGCTCAGCCTAGACGGTTTTTGGCAGCCTGAAATCCATTTCTTGGGAAACTTCAAAGTAATCCACATGAACCCAGCCAACAAATAAGGGTCTTCTCTAGCAAAACAATCAGGCATTTCCTGAAAAATATCTACTGTAGTCAATTTAGTTCACAACCTCTTGTGAAAACCAAAAAGAAAGTCTAATACATCTTGGATGTCCTTTGGGTAAGGAAATTATTTTTGGGTGAACTGTTCCTTTAAGAACACAAGCAAATTATACACATCTAACACCGTAACAACGACCCAACGTTCTCTTTTCAGAGCTTACTTGTGTTTTAATCTGCACTGACTGCACCTACTTCTTCTCCTTTGGTTTGATTTACTGTTACATTGGATATTTTAACATATTTCTCTGTTTTTATGCCAAGGTGGCAGAGGTGGTCCAGTTCATCTTAATTAAAGACCAAAAAAAAAAATACCCATTCGAAGAGCAGGTTTGTCTTCAATGGTCAATGAATTACTCTTCATTAGATCCCTATTATATCACTGCTTTATAGATAAATAATTATTCATAATAGAAAATTATATTTACGTTGTATATATTCATTTAATACATTGTGTTCACTCTCTTCTGACTGATTTCTGCAGATATTGGCAAACATGTAATAAAGGAGTACAAAGCCATCCATATAGAAATCATGAACAGAGTTTGCCGCACATTTGAGCAGGTACAGCAGATGGAGCATACGGTGACTAAACGGCCTTTCATAGATGTGAATTTGAACAGAGGTGAACTTCTGTGTTTGATGCAGGTGTTTGGATTAAAGCTGGTGGAGATTGGCCCCAAAAACCTTTCTTCACACCAAGCTGCTTCCCTATTGCAGATTCAGTCTTCCCAGCCTGGTGGAGGTCTACAATTTTGGTCTTGGCCATGGTGGAGTTTGGCGTGTGACTGTTTGAGGTTGTGGACAGGTGTCTTTTATACTGATAACAAGTTCAAACAGATGCCATTAATACAGGTAACGAGTGGAGGACAGAGGAGCCTCTTAAAGAAGTTGTTACAGGTCTGTGAGAGCCAGAAATCTTGCTTGTTTGTAGGTGACCAAATACTTATTTTACCGAGGAATTTACCAATTAATTCTTTAAAAATCCTACAATGTGATTTTCTGGATTTTTTTCTTCTCATTTTGTCTCTCATAGTTGAGGTATACCTATGATGAAAATTACAGGCCTCTCTCATCTTTTTAAGTGGGAGAACTTGCACAATTGGTGGCTGACTAAATACTTTTTTGCCCCACTGTATATCCTGATCAATAAGCTGGAGCCCATTCATGGAGAGCCAGTGAGCATGTAAGTAACACACACTTTGGTTACACTCTACTATAACACACTTCCAGTCTGCTTATTTTGTCTAGTCTGAGTTTGTTTAACGACAGTGTGCTGTTAAGAGGTTGTTTCTCTATTGCTTACGCCTGTTTCATATATAATAAATGCGCATATTCATTTTTGGCGACTGGGACCATTCTTGACCAATTCTGAGATAATAGACAGACTGACTGACTAGCTTGAGGCTGAAATATGAATCAGTAATTGTTTTTGTGAGATTCACACCTGCAGTAGTTTTGCTGTCTTGGGTATATTGTTTCTTCTGTCCACACAGGCGTCCTGGAAACCAAAAGACAGGTTTGCTGTTTGTCATTCTGAGTGTCATCTTCATGAAGGGCGGTGTCATTAAAGAGAGTGAGTGGTGCGCCATGCACACAGTCATGTTACGCCGTTACTGATCAGTTTCTGTGGGTGGTTTGTTATTAATGTGTTGTCCATGAATGCTGTAGATCTGGTGTGGAATACACTCAAGAAGCTGCGGGTGGATCCAGGGTTTGTGCACTAGATCCTTTTGAAAAAAAACAAATTTAGATTTTTATTTATTTATTTTTCACTTCTGATACCTCTGTCTTCTCACAGGGAAAAGCATGATGAGTTTGGTGATGTAAAGAAGATGGTCACAGATGAGTTTGTACGGCAGAAGTAAGTGAAAATGTCTTTCAGAAACAAAATTATTGGCTTTCTATAACTAGTGCAGTGTAACACCTGCTGTTTTGATCCATGCCCTGACTTTGAATAATTCAAGTTTATTTGTATAGCTCACTAATGGTTTATGCTGTGTTAGATTAGGCTGTAAGAACAGCGACTGATGCACTCAGAGGTTGTGGGTTTGGGTCCGACAGGGCTCTATGCTTACTTTTCTTTTTAGGAGCACTTGTGCTCCTAACTGAAAAAATTTAGGAGCACGTTCAAAATTTTAGGAGCACCTTCTAATCAATAATCCAAAATTTTATCAAAAAGTAGCCTTCCCATTACGAGGTGATATTTGACTCCTCTAACTTTATTAAAAGTATGTCATCTTTTGTCAAATTCTTTAAAAAAAATTACATTTTATAAGCTTTTTAAAAATTGTAATTAAAACGACAGAATAAGAAACATAAGTTAAAAATCTAATGAAATCAGTATTAACAAAATGAATTTGTAGAGGTGGCACAGAAGAACACAAAAGTGGCTTGATGTACTTTCAGACATTTAATGAGGCTCAGAAGTGGAATGAGTGCAATTAAATCCATGATGATATTAATGTTTTAAATATAACATTTTGAATATAGAAATATTAAATGATTTAAATAACTGAAAAGATACTTTAAAAATTAAACTAAAACTGCCAGCAGGTGGCAGCAAGTCACTGATTTTTATCACTGAATCATTCATTCAATTGATTCATTCGAACGGCTGATTCATTCAAGAATGAATCAAGTGACAGTATTTATGAATGGGTAATCATGAATCACTGACTCACTAGATTCGTTTAAAAAACCCCGTTCATTCATAAACGAAACACCGCTGTGTTTGAAATGGAGATGCGCAGCGGCTCCTCTGTGTCTTTGTTTTAAACTATTTTCGACGACGAAATAGAGCAAAATCAGACAATAGTGTTATAGTCAGTCAATGTAAGTCACTTATTATTAACTTCTTGTTTATTGAATTGTATTGTATTAAATCAGTTATCGCATTTACAAACTCCCTAAAAAATAATTAAAAGCTGTCACTCATCTTAGTTCATCTCGATGTCACATTTATAATCAAGGAAGCTCTCTACACTGCACAATGTATCTCTTATTTACACCCTGTCTACACTTTGCTTATGAAAGGATTCGTGAGATATGTGTGATATATTACTCAACGCTGCAAAAACACGTAGAAACCTTTGAAGCTCCCCTGAGCGCAACCACAAGTATGATGATGATCGGGTCAGTCACACTGGTGCTCCTAAAAAAATGTCATAGTCGCACACAGTAGATTTCAGTCGCAAATGCGACTGAAATGGTCGCACTGTCGAGCCCTGTCGCAGCAGATTTGGTGTGTTCAGAGCTGCTGTTCTTTAGACCATGGACCGGTGGTTTATATCACACCATAAACAATGAAGGGGTCTAGTGGAATGAAGACAGAAAGATTCATGTCCTTCATCAGATGACTCCTGACATACTTCTTGGACCACTGAACCTTTTTTTTTTTTTATACTAAAAGCATTTTGTTTTTCATATGTCTGATTTAGATATTTAGAGTATGTGAAGATCCCTCACACAGAGCCGGTGGGGTATGAGTTTCGCTGGGGTCTGCGGGCAGAGAAGGAGGTGTTCAAACTTAAGCTGCTGGAGTTTGTTGGAGAGGTTTGTGCATTTTTATTTCTGTTGCATTCACCAATACAATTAACCAACATTTCAGTTACAGTCATTATAAATGTAATTAAATGTGCATTGATCAATCTTTGATTACAAACCCACACAACCACCCTTGATTAATATACTAATAATCCAGCTATTATCTAGCATGTTCTTACCTCTTGAAAGTCTGTAATCTCTTCTTTAATGTGCACATTTGATAAATAAATGCAAAACAGAGATATCATATTGTCAGGATAGATTTTGACATATTGTCAGGGTCTAAGCACAAACGACTCGTGCAGACAATACAGTTATACAGCAGCTCTTTTCAAATATAATACGAGTCTTTAAGGCTACGTTCAGACTGCAGGAAAATTTGTTTTTCATGACCGTGTGAACAGCACAAATCACATGGAATCTGATCTTTTTTTTAATTCAGATTTTCCATATGTGGTCTTAAATCTGATACAGGACAGATGTTTTGCAATGCATCCTCAATCTGAACAGTCATATCGATGTATTCTAGATCAGGGGTGTCCAAACTCAGTCCTGGAGGGACCTGTTCTGCAGAGTTTAGCTCCAGCTTGCCTCAACACACCTGCCTGGAAGTTTCTAGTGTCTAGTAAGACCTTGTTTAGCCGGTTCAGCTGTGTTTAATTTGGGTTAGAGCTAATGGGTTATCCTAATTCTGTGCTGACGGGAGTCACTCCAAAGATTTTACAACTGGGAGTTCTTTGACTATCTCTGCAGCTTTCTGTCGTATTCACAGAGTGATTAGTGGAGAGACGGTGAGGTGTTGTCTTACGGTTTAATATAGTGACAGCTCTATACAAGCTAAACTTAAGGGTTCAAATTAAAAATATAAAAAAAACTTTGCACTCATCTTCATCCTTGACCTGCTCACGAATTCTCTGGCTTTTGCAGCACATCACTTTTTTAATGAAGCACACCTGCCTGGAAGTTTCTAGTGTCTAGTAAGACCTTGTTTAGCCGGTTCAGCTGTGTTTAATTTGGGTTAGAGCTAATGGGTTATCCTAATTCTGTGCTGACGGGAGTCACTCCAAAGATTTTACAACTGGGAGTTCTTTGACTATCTCTGCAGCTTTCTGTCGTATTCACAGAGTGATTAGTGGAGAGACGGTGAGGTGTTGTCTTACGGTTTAATATAGTGACAGCTCTATACAAGCTAAACTTAAGGGTTCAAATTAAAAATATAAAAAAAACTTTGCACTCATCTTCGTCCTTGACCTGCTCACGAATTCTCTGGCTTTTGCAGCACATCACTTTTTTAATGAACTTCAGTTCCCTTTCAAGGGAACTTCGAACTGCGTCCTCTAGGGGTAGCTATGGGGGAACGCCTCGTCGTGCCCCGTGTCTGAAGCATACATTGAAAAAACACCAACAACACGTTGGCCGGCGAAAGCCATAACGTCACTACCGGTGCGACTATAGTATAAATAGGCGCCGGAAGAACACATGACTATGACTCTTCGTCTTCACTGACTGTTTTGTTTGAAGAGTGCATTTCCGTGGTAAGAGCGATCTCTATTCATTCATTATGGTGAGCACTAGCAAAGCGTTTAGAGCAGCGGTGGGCAAACTTGGCCCTTCCAGGCCACTTTCCTTCGGAGGTTAGCTCCAACCCTAATCAAACACACCTGAACAAGCTAGTCATTGTCTTCAAGACTACTAGAAGGCTACAGGCAGGTGAGTCATATCAGAGTTGGATCAAATATCTGCAGGAAAGTGGCCTGGAAGGGCCAAGTTTGCCCATCACTGGTTTAGAGGATGTGTGCATCCGTGTCATTGTTATTTGACACCCGATGACACACACGATCTATGCGTTGTTTGTTTGGGCGAAGAGAGGGGCAATGTGCGTGCACTGCGAGCGTTTTTCAATGGAAAAAGCTCCACTCTCGTTTGTCTCTCTTGTAGCTTGCTTTTATATTTACATAACAAAATTCAACAACACTAACATGCTGTTAACACAAACTTACAACAAACACAAAATACATTCACAAACAAATAATCAATCAGAAAAGGTAAATAAATAAATATAAATATGTATATATACACAGTATACATATACACATACCAATTTCACAGAAATACTGAGCAAAGGGTCTGAATACTTAGGACCATGTGATATTTCTGTTTTTTTTATTTTTTACAAAATAAAATAAAGTTTAAGGTCTCCTAGTACAAGACAATTTCAACATTTCTTTTATTATATGTCTTCAAATATCCCATCAAATACATCTCCATTATTTTCTCCTTCCAAGAAAATCATAAAGGGTTTCCAAGCATCCTCAAAAGCCTTATATCTGCTCTTAATAATATATGTTATTTTCTCCAATGACATGTTTGTTGCCAACTTCTTTAACCATCTCCCTATACTTGTTTCAGGTGCCTCTACCTTTTTCCAATGAAGAGCTATGAGACGTTTAGCTTGTAGAGTACACATATAAACAAAAATATGTTCTCTTCTTCTCAATTTAAAGTTATTAGGATACAAATTTAATATAAAAACTTTTGGTTCAAATTATTTTACTTATCAAATTTTGCACTCCCTTCCAAAACTTCAAGATTTCTTCACACTCCCATACACAATAAAAGAAAGTACCTTTAAATAAATTACATTTAGGCCATATGTCTATGATATTTTCATTAAATTTGTTTAATAATACTGGAGTTACATACACTCGCATTAGCCAATTATATTGTAGCAGTTTCAATCTTGTATTAATAGTTTGCATCTGAGCATCTCTGCAGGCCTCTCTCCAATCATCTATTGAAATCTCCTCATTGAGGTCCTTCCTCCATGCCTCTAAACGAGAGTTTGCAGACTCCTGAGATCCTTCTACAAACATGTTATATAAAAGTGAAATCAAACCTTTACTATTACAATTTTTGGTCATTTCCTTTGCCAAAATGGATAAAGGGGGTATATTAATAAAACATTTATGAAATGACAAAATAAAACTCCTTACTTGTAAATACCTAAAAAACTGATTTCTAGACATATCAAATTTGGTAATCGCCTCTTGAAAGGACATCAATCTATCTTCCACATATAAATCCTTTATATTTTTAATTCCCTTTTCTGCCCATAATTTAAAACCTACATCTGTTCTTCCCAGAATACATTTTGTATTTCTCCATATAGGGCAATAACGAGATAATGAATTTGTGTATGAAATATTCAAATATCTCTGTGTTTCATCCCACACCCTTACCATGTTTAAGACTATTGGATTAGTCACATTTTCTTTCATTTTCTTTAATACTTTGCGATCTGAATCATATAAGTACGTTTACAGGGATAGATCTGATTTGATTGATTTGTTTTTTTCTAATTCTAGCCAAGTAGGTGGGTCTTGAAAAGAAAAACATAATAAATCTTAATTGAGCAGACAAATAATGCTATTGAAAATTAGGGCAATGAAGTCCTCCTCTATCATAAGGCAGATATAAAAGGGATAGCCTAAGTCTTGATCTTCTATTATTCCATATGAATTTAGTAACAAGTTTCTTGAGTCTAGAAAATAATGAGCTTGGAGGTGCTAGAGGGATATTTTGAAATGAAATGTATAAGAATTTAGGCAATATATAAATTTTTAGTATATTTATTTTCCTATTACAAATATGGGTAGTGAGGTCCATCGTTCAATTGACTTTGCTACCTTATCAAAAACAGATTCATAATTTGTTATAACCACATCTTCCATCTTTGAGACAATTTTAATACCCAAATATGTTAAGACACTGGATGTTTTAAACATGTTAATGTTATTTGTAGAATTATTTCTGTCTTCCTCATTCAATATCATTATAGAAGATTTTTAATTATTAATCCGATACCCTGATATTTTCCCAAATATCTCGATTAGATTAAATAGAGCTGGAATAGATATATCTAACTTCTTTAAAAATAATATAACAGCATCTGCAAAAATAGCTATTTTGTGTTAAAAACCGGCGATTGTTATTCCTTCTATATCTTTATTTCTTCTAACTGCAATTGCAAATGGTTCGATGGCTAAAAGAAAAAGCAGAGGAGAAAGAGGAGAGCCCTGTCTACAACCTCGAACAAACGTCGAACAAAAAATCCCATTCGACTCTGTCGAATGCTTTCTCCGCATCTAATGAAAGCAAAGCAGTGTCTTTTCTTCCCCTCTGATCATGCAAAATATTCAGTACCCTTCTAACATTGACATCCTTGTCTATGCAACATAAAACCATTTTGATAATTCCCTACTAAATTTGGTAATACGTTTTCTAACCTTCTTGCCAAAATTTTACTTAGAATTTTTGTATCTGAATTTAGTAAACTTACAGGGCGCATATTTTCACATTTATTATTAGGCTTTCCTGGTTTAGGAAGCAAAGTAATTAAAGCCTCACTCATAGATAAAGGCAGCGTATTCTTTTCAAAAGCTTCCAATAACATCTCTAAAATGGATCTTATTAATTTATCTTTAAATTTATTATATATGTCTATAGGGATACCATCTGGCCCTGCTGCTTTTCCAACCTTCGTTAACTCGATGGCGTCAATAACTTCGTGCAAACTTATATCTTTTCCTAAATATTTTTTTTGTTCATCTGATGTACATGGTAAATCCAAATTATCTAAGAATTTTTTTTGCACTTCAGAGCCTGATGAACATTCCGAACTATATCATTTCACATAATAAGATCTGAACGATTCGTTTATTTGCCGTGGTTCAACTATATTACTACCGTCAGTATTTTCTATGTAAGCAATAGCTCTTTCAGCTTGCCTAGTTTTTATCTGCCATGCAAGTACCTTTCCTGTCTTTTCTCCTTGATCATAAAAAGTCTGTTTCAATTTCAATAGCTTTGTAGCCATTTTTTTTGCTGATAATGTATTGTACTTTGAACGAAGCAACAAGAGTTGCTTATGCAAATCTGAAGACACCAAACCTTTCTGATAAATCTCATTTTCCAGCTTTTTAATCTTCATATCCAATGTTTTCAATTGTTGAGATTTTTTTATTTTTTTAACTACAAAAACTGATAATTTGTCCCCGCAAAAAAGCTTTAAATGCCTCCCAACGAACCCCCGCCGACGTTTCAGATAGGTTTGTTTCAAAGTAAATATCTATTTGTTTACCCGGAAAAAACACTTTAAAACCCTCCCAACAAACCCCCGCCGACGTTTCAGATAGGTTTGTTTCAAAGTAAATATCTATTTGTTTACCTAAAAAGTCAACAAATGATGGATCTTCCAACCACCCTGTTTGAAAGCGCCATTTTGGAGGGTTTGTAACCAAGTCTGTATCAATGTATATCAAAGATACTGCTGCGTGGTCAGAAATGACAATATTATGATATTGACAGTAACACAGTGTATATATATGATCTTATACAGTATTTGGGCTGAGATAAAAAAATAATCAATTCGGGAGTAAGTTTGGTGTGTTGCAGAATAACAAGAATAAGAAATTACAGTCGGATTAAGATGTCTCCATATATCCACTAGGTCAAGCTCTTTCATAAAATGCTGTATCTGCTTCCTAGAGTATCGATGCCAGTAGAACGATCCATTTTTGGATCAAGGGTGCAGTTTATATCCCCTACTATAATATTTTGTCCTTGTAGTGAAGAAACTAATAGAAATATATTACTATAAAACCTGGGGTCATCTTTGTTAGGACCATATATGTTCACTAAATTTATTCTCTGTCAACAGCACCCCTTGAATTATTACAAATCTACCAGCTGAATCCTTAATTATATCCTGCACATGAAAAGGCACAGATTTATGTATCAAAGTTTTAACTCCCCTGGCTTGTGTTGTAAAGCATGCTGAGAAAACTTGCCCATGCCACCGCCTTTCTATTTTCACAACCTCTTCCTTTGTCATGTGCGTCTCTTGTAAGAACACCACTGTTACATGCAATTGCTTAATTCTCTGTATCACCTGTTTAATCTTCTTTAATTTACCCAAACCTCTGCAATTCCACGATAGAACGTTAATTCTACCCACTTGTGACATTATTACGTCAAATATTGCCTTAAAGTACTCCTAATTGTCAAGTAACAGGAAGCCATACAAAAATTAACACAAAAACTTAACACATAACATTGATTCACCCCGCTCAATCCCTACATTTTACCGATAACCCCATATCAGTAACCCCTCCCCCTCGATTAGCTTCTTGAATGGTGTTTCCCCACACACACTACTGTGCAAACCTATTAGACTCTATAAATTGTTATTTGTGTTATTTCAACCGCCATTATTACTTATTACCCACATTTAAAGATATTCTTAACCAAAATATAAATTTGCCTTTATAATGCTATTTCGTCACTATTTACACTGAAAAATTGAAGAGCTAATAATACTTGTGTATCTTACAAATAACAATTAAACTAAATACATAATGAAAAAATAATTATACAAATAATCAGCATGTTTCAAAATCAACCTACATTTTTCTGTAGTTTTGCAGTTCACAAAACAAAATAATGCCCTCTTCTGTTCATCAAACATGTCCATTTATCCAATACGTCTTCAACTCGTCATACTGTAGGCCTGTGTTTTGTATCAATCAGTTTTATTAATTTGATTTTTTTTTTATTATAATTTGTGGGCACTTTAACAAAAAATATAAACTAAACTTCTCGACCAATACTTGTTCGCTTCTTGAGAAATTCCGTTTACATAGGCTACTACTCCAGAAGTTGCTAGCCATCTTTGTGTTGCAGGTAATTCTCGACTTCTGGGCTATTAAATGTCATCGTACAGTCTCCGTGCGTGAGAAGCAGCCGAGCAGGAAAAAATATTCTGTGCCGATTTATTCCCTTTTCACGTAATCTTTTTCTAACTGCATCGTCGCTCCTCTGCTTTCTGTGGACCTCAGCCGATACATCAGGGAAAAAACTGAGATTGTGATCCTTATATATAATGGATCCCTTCAACCTAGCAGCCTTCAGTACCTGCTCTTTCAGCTTGAAATTAAGGAACTTCATGACTATTGTTTTCGGTGGCACTTTACCATCCTGCCTTCTACGGCCCTGACTAGAGCTGGGTATCCGATGTGCTCTCTCTATGATTAATGAAGTGTTGGATGGATCCATCTCCAAAATCTCTGGCAGCCACTTTTCCAAAAAATTACATGCATCCGTTCCCTCCTCCTTATCTGGAAGACCGACCAATCTGAGATTATTCCTCTGACTTCTACACTCCAAATCATCCACTTTATCCGACAGCGATTTCACCTGCGTTTCCAATGACTCAACTCTAGTCTGTAATTGAATGATCCGTTCCTCTGCTTCCGTCATTCTCTTTGTAACCTCCGTAACCGCTGAAAAAAACTTGTCGATCTTATTGCCGACTCGCTCTTCCATCCCTTTAAATGCTTCCATTATATCGGCATTACTAGGATTCTTAACAACCACGACCTCTCCACCATCTTCTTCCCCAGTCTCGTCATGTTGTTCATTAGAACTGTCAGGGTCTGAGGGCACGGTTTGCGTTTCAATGTCCAATTTCAATGATTTTTTATCTTCTTCTTTGACGGCATTTTGCAACGGTTCAAATATAAATCTCACACGTGTTAATAAGTGTTATGTGTGGGTTTGAAAACAAATAAATGACTAATAAAGCAGCAGGGTTTGAAACCTTGACCTCACTCCAACGCCATAACCAGTCGCCATGATGAGCTTTTGGAAGTTATGGATCGCGCCAAAGCGGGCAAAGAAAGTGACATCGCGAGGTCGTCTGGATGAGCGTTATCTTTCTGGCCATAACCCTCCAGTTCAGGTGAGCCTTCCTTTTCTTCCTGATCTCCATACAGAGATCGAGAAGGAATGGAAGAGGCCATTTTCCTCACGCATCCATTGATTCCAACATACGAGTTATGCCAAAATTGAGGCGATGCGCGAAAACGGCTATGAGAAGATGCCCCCTGTAGAAGAGAACGCTGGCCAGCTATCTACGGGTGAGACGTCTTCTCTTAAAACTCCCTCCTTGCCATCTGAGCCCCTTCAGATTACCTCTCGCTTGAATGACAGGGCATACGCAGCAGCAGGTCAGGCTGTCGCTTCGTTGCACATGATGGCGGTGCTCCAGGCATATCAGGCTCACCTGCTGAAAGACCTGGATAAAGGCGAGGGCCTTTCTCCTGATGAGGTAGCTGAGTTGCGCCGCACCACGGATCTCGCTCTCCGTGCTACTAAGCAGGCCGCCTCTGCTATGGGCAGGTCCTATGGTAGTGACGGAGAGACATATGTGGGTGAACCTGGCAGATATCTGGAAGAAAGAGAGGGGCTTTCTTCTCGATGCTCCGGTTTCGCCTTCCGAACTTTTTGGTACCTCCATTATCTTAATAGAGGTACCAAAAACCTAGAGAAGTTCAGGGAGGCGAAGGCGCGCTCAGCGGCCTTCAAATCCTTCATTCCACGAAGGTCCAGGTCTGAGCCCGAACAACCCAGGAGTCCTGGCCCGTCTCGGTTTGAGGATCAGAGATGGGCACAGAAGGCTAGTGTCGCGGCTCGCGCTCCTCCCCCGCCTGCGGGTAGGGGTAGGAGGAATCGCGGGTCAAAGGGAGGTAGGCAAGACCTAAGGGATGTGATCCAGACAAGGCGTCAGCGCTTTCGTCCAGATCAGAGTGATACTTGAGTATCCACTAATTTCCTTCGGGGGTTTTACATCTGCCCTTATCTTCCCTTTCCTAATTCCCCTGTAACCACCATCTCTTCACCTGACCGAGGTTAGGTGGGAACTTCCTGCTATACTAACTTTCCGTACCCACTGTATATATATATATATATATATATGTATATATGTGTGTGTGTGTGTGTGTGTATTTAATGCGCTGGTGGTTGTGTGATCATCAGGCCCCCGGCACGGCACTGCAGAATTTCCTGGACGTCCGAGCTGGGCTTATGCTTTCAGGCTGCCCTGTCTGGTATACCGTATCTAGGTCGCCATTTGCGAGAACTTTCTTGTGAATGCTGTCTCAGGCAGTGCTCCCCTCGCCTTAGAGGGTTGCATTTGAGCTTGCCTCTCCCGTTTGGCTCAGTACTTCTGGGTATCTGTGAACAGATGCTTGGAAAACTCTTAAATCCATATTATGATAAGTGCACACGTAAAGCTTTGCACACTTTCTAAAATCCACATAGTGGTACGTGTACACGTTATGCTGTGCGCACTTTTCTGAAATCCTGTATGGTAAGAGTTACGCATTATTAGCCTCGTTCCCTTTCTCTGAGTTGGTTTAGACCCCGGTACATTGGGCTCCACTCAACCAGTGTGTCTCTGTCGACACACTTTGGAAGCACTTTGGAAGCACTTTGGAACCCTCACCATTGAGGGTTATTATGAGCATGGTGCTTTCTTTCGAGCGTTTGAATTCTCTCCCTTTCTGAGGAGTTGGATTCCTCACTCCGTGGGCTGTTCTCGTGGTAGTGTTTAGCAGTGCTCCCCTTTTATCAATGAGTTACCTATGAGCACACTACTCCTTTCTGAATTCGGAGTTCTCCTTTCACGTGAGAGTTGAGTTCTCTGTTTTCCCAGAGCACCTGGAACCAGCAGCATCAGGCGAACTAGGCCCTTTCTCCGCCTCTCTGATGCGCTGAGTTTTTTGGCTAGCTTGCAGTACGCTTACCCTTCTGATTTCTAACGATCGTGCTGTAGGTCGAGCCCCCTCTTGTTGAGAGCTGGGTGTTTGCTCCTTCAGCTAGAGATTTACTGCTAGCCATTCCAGCATTATACCTTAGATCGAGTTGATGGCTTCTCAAACATAGTGTTTTGGGATGCACCATTTCCATCTATGGCCTGCTCTTTTAGAGTACCACGAGGGCCCCTTAGAACGGTTTTTAAATCCATGTTATGGTAATTGTGCACATAAGTCTTTGTACACTTTCTAAAATCCATACTGTGGTAAGTTCGCACGCTAGTACCCTGCGTTCTTTCTAAAATCCTGTATGGTAAGAGCTACACGCGGCAGCCTCATGCTCTTTCTTGAGTGGTTTAGAACCCCGGTTCCGCCTTGGGCACCACTCCACCTATGTATCCTCTGGATACCTACTTTAACAAGGTGTTGCTACTAGGGGTCTGTTGAGACAGTTCTTTCAGCATATGCAGAGCATGCGGTAGCCCCTGTGTGACAGGCCAAGACATAGTATAATTCTAGGCTCTTGGTCGTATTCCCTTAAAGGAATCTATTCCTGATTCCAAGCCTTGAGCTCTACCCTGGTAAGTTTTTGGGGTATGTAGCCTAGGCCTTTGGCCGCAGGGAATAATGTCACTGACAGCCGTCTTAACGTCTCAGGGGAAACTCCCATGGCTATGGTAGAGTTGGTACTTAGTGCACGCCATGGTTCTGGCATGCACTCCCCTCAGCATGGTGGCGTGGGTATACCATTCCCCATAGCGACCCCTAGAGGACGCAGTGTCTCGTTCCCTACTCAGGGAACCATGGTCCCTCACCATTGAGGGTTATTATGAGCATGGTGCTTTCTTTCGAGCGTTTGAATTCTCTCCCTTTCTGAGGAGTTGGATTCCTCACTCCGTGGGCTGTTCTCGTGGTAGTGTTTAGCAGTGCTCCCCTTTTATCAATGAGTTACCTATGAGCACACTACTCCTTTCTGAATTCGGAGTTCTCCTTTCACGTGAGAGTTGAGTTCTCTGTTTTCCCAGAGCACCTGGAACCAGCAGCATCAGGCGAACTAGGCCCTTTCTCCGCCTCTCTGATGCGCTGAGTTTTTTGGCTAGCTTGCAGTACGCTTACCCTTCTGATTTCTAACGATCGTGCTGTAGGTCGAGCCCCCTCTTGTTGAGAGCTGGGTGTTTGCTCCTTCAGCTAGAGATTTACTGCTAGCCATTCCAGCATTATACCTTAGATCGAGTTGATGGCTTCTCAAACATAGTGTTTTGGGATGCACCATTTCCATCTATGGCCTGCTCTTTTAGAGTACCACGAGGGCCCCTTAGAACGGTTTTTAAATCCATGTTATGGTAATTGTGCACATAAGTCTTTGTACACTTTCTAAAATCCATACTGTGGTAAGTTCGCACGCTAGTACCCTGCGTTCTTTCTAAAATCCTGTATGGTAAGAGCTACACGCGGCAGCCTCATGCTCTTTCTTGAGTGGTTTAGAACCCCGGTTCCGCCTTGGGCACCACTCCACCTATGTATCCTCTGGATACCTACTTTAACAAGGTGTTGCTACTAGGGGTCTGTTGAGACAGTTCTTTCAGCATATGCAGAGCATGCGGTAGCCCCTGTGTGACAGGCCAAGACATAGTATAATTCTAGGCTCTTGGTCGTATTCCCTTAAAGGAATCTATTCCTGATTCCAAGCCTTGAGCTCTACCCTGGTAAGTTTTTGGGGTATGTAGCCTAGGCCTTTGGCCGCAGGGAATAATGTCACTGACAGCCGTCTTAACGTCTCAGGGGAAACTCCCATGGCTATGGTAGAGTTGGTACTTAGTGCACGCCATGGTTCTGGCATGCACTCCCCTCAGCATGGTGGCGTGGGTATACCATTCCCCATAGCGACCCCTAGAGGACGCAGTGTCTCGTTCCCTACTCAGGGAACCATGGTTACATAGGTAACCTGAGACATGTCTCTGTTTACTTCAGCACATGCTGTCTTGTTATTGTTCTTTTGCACATGCACATCTTCAAGAATCAGCTAAAAACACATCTCTTCCATATTTATTTGACCCTCTAACTCTAGCACTCTCCATTCTAATTCTATTCTTTATAAAAAAAATAAAAAATAAACACTTTCCCCTTTTAGACTTGCAATCTATTTACTAACTGCTTGTTTTCTTTAAAAAAAATAAAATAACAATCGCTTCTCTAATCTTTTTCCATTCTATCTATTTGTTTTCTTTTTATTTATTATGCAATTAACAAAAGTAAAAAAGGCCTATAACACTAGCTTGCTCTATTCTGTTTCTATTCTGTCTGTTTTCTTTTTATTTATCATATGATAAAAAAAAAACTTGCTATGTGTACTGCGTTAAGTTAACTGCTAAAAACACATCTCTTCCATCTTTATTTGACCCTCTAACTCTAGCACTCTCCATTCTAATTCTATTCTTTATAAAAAAAATAAAAAATAAACACTTTCCCCTTTTAGACTTGCAATCTATTTACTAACTGCTTGTTTTCTTTAAAAAAAATAAAATAACAATCGCTTCTCTAATCTTTTTCCATTCTATCTATTTGTTTTCTTTTTATTTATTATGCAATTAACAAAAGTAAAAAAGGCCTATAACACTAGCTTGCTCTATTCTGTTTCTATTCTGTCTGTTTTCTTTTTATTTATCATATGATAAAAAAAAAACTTGCTATGTGTACTGCGTTAAGTTAACTGCCATTCCAGCATTATACCTTAGATCGAGTTGATGACTTCTCAAACATAGTGTTTTGGGATGCACCATTTCCATCTATGGCCTGGACTTGTTATAGCCATCTATGGCTACGGACTTGTTATAGCACTTGCATATCATTGCTATTTTTTTTATTTTGATTGCTTCCATTGTCCTCATTTGTAAGTCGCTTTGGATAAAAGCATCTGCTAAATGTAATGTAATGTAAACATGCAGGGCAGTTCACTCAATTCTTTTGACAGCATAGTCTTATAGTTGCTTTGTGCATCATTTGGTGAAGATTGGATGAACAACCTAAGAGGAGTTTGAAAAAGTAGGCCCTTACATGTTCTTGACAATGTTCATGAGATTTACACCTACAATGACTGTTAAACAGCCATAATTTTTTATTCATAAGTGTAATGCCTTTCACTTGAGCACCTAAATTCCCTGTTCCTAGTTCTGGTCAGTAACAGTGTTGGCATGGTTCTTTTCTCTCACAGCTTTTTGGTCAGGATCCTCAGAGCTGGACACAGCAGTTCAGAGAGGCCAGTACCGTTGAGACCAGCAGCCAGAGATCATGAACACCTTATGATGTGCATTTACGGGTATTAGCCATATTTAAATAGACCTCCTTAAACCCTGAACTGAGGTTCATTGTTCAAACAAAAACATGCTTTAATACTAAACAGTTTTTTGGAGTTACATTGTTTTGTCTAAATATATTTTAGACTTGTAATTTTTCATTTTAATTGCAATATTTCTTGTGTTTGTAAATAAAGTTATTTTACAATTCTCTTGTTGACAGTGTTCTCTTGCAGAAGTATGTTATGGTGTAGAAGCAGTGTTGGGAAGGTTACTTTGGAAATGTAATAGGTTACAGATTACAAGTTACACTATTTAAAATGTAATAGTAGTGTAACTTTTTTAATTACTTTATTAATGTAACTGATTACTTTTGATTACTTTTTGATTACTTTTCTACATTTCTAATGAATGTTTATTTGCAACTGTTAATCATTTTCAAACATTTACGCCATGCAGGGTTAACCTTACAGTAGGGCTCAACCCTGTCAGACTTTCAAAATCCTTCATCACTTGAATTAAGATGATCAAATTTGAACACATCCACCACATATCAGACTTTAGTACCGACTTTTACTTTGAGATTGATCTTAAGTTCAATGCAGATATAAAATCATAAGAAATAGTTAATAGATAAGAAATATTTGCATAACTACAGGAAACACTGCGTCTAACAATGGTTTGGGGAAAAAAGTTAATTAAAAAATAATAAATAAAAGCATATACATCAACTCAAATACGGTTATCTAATAAGCATGTGTCCTATTCTGTGTACTAAACTCCTGAAACATTGGTGTCTCTTTGTATATGATATGACGATAGTTTTCTCAAAATAAGTCAAATGCTCATGAAGTGACTCTGAGCAGTTCTAGAGATTATGTTTATGTGTTCATGTACTCATATTTTATATATAAATGATATATAAAAATTATATATTAATTTCCACGAGGGGCAGACGGAAAAAAAATTCATTCCGGGAAATCTCTCACACATACACCCACAACAAATTCTGAAACATAGACAACCCTATTTTTTGTATGGACCTCACATAAAAAAAAAACTTTAAATCCTTAGGTTGGGGACATGCTAAATAATTAAAAGTTCTCTCCTGAACTGCACCTTCTCTTCCCGTTTTCTTTTCGGTCTCTTTATTTTGCCCTGATATCTCTCTCATGACTTTAATACTCAAAATGTACTGTTTTTTTTTTTTTTGCAAATGGATTACCATTTGTATTTATTATTACTACAACTGCCATGGTTAAACTATGGTTAGTGTAGCAAAAACCATCGTTTAACAATAGTAACCATTGTCTTTGGATTTATAGTAAAATCATTGTTAATGTAATGAGGTTGTGTTGTTGTCTGCTCTAGCTCCCCCTAAACCTATTATAAAATATGATTATTTGTCTGCTAAATTACTACTGTAACATTACAATAGATAATTATGTTTATACAATATTTTGAGTGATGACTGATGAGCTGATGCAGCATTTAAATCTGTAAAGCAGTGGTCGGCAACAGGCGGCCCGCCAGCAATAATATCTGGCCCGCGCACGCAGCCAGATTATTTTGATAGTGGCTGATTCTGAAATAGATCTGTCATGACAGCAACAGTTACTCACAATCAAGAGTATGTGAGCGGAGTGGAGATGTGTGATTTTGAATGGAGCGTGGAGCTGATTTTTTAAAAGTCGGAGCGTCGTGGTTTTCATTCGCTCCTGTTGTGAAGTTTTACTCAAAAATATGTGTTAATAATTACAATCAATATACTAATCAATATGGTGATTGTTTAATGATTATTTCAACAATTGGATGTCTTAAAATAGGCTGTGAGTCTTAGGTGCCCCCTACTGGGCAAGTATGGTGCTTTCCATTGGGCAGCGCCAATGAACTAGAGCAGGGGTGCCCAAACTCGGTCCTGGAGAGTTTAGCTCCAGCTTGCCTCAACACACCTGCCTGGAAGTTTCTAGTATGCCTAGTAAGACTTTGATTAGCTGCTTCAGGTGTGTTTGATTAGGGTTGGAACTTAACTCTGCAGGACACCGGCACTCCAGGACCGAGTTTGGGCACCCCTGAACTAGAGTAAACTATTGAACTTTGGGTGACTTCCAAGAATATGTCAAGGATGGCACAAACAAGTATGATGAATGGCCATGAGGACACCTGCATCTAGGAAGTGAGGATGAGATTCATTGTAGCAAAACTAATGGGGTAAGACCAATCATCGTTAATTTTCGTAATGGTTGTGTTGTTGTCTGCCCTAGCTCCCCCTAAACCTATTATAAAATATGATTATTTGTCTGCTAAATTTCTCCTGAAGTCCACGATCATCTCCACAGTTTTGAGCGTGTTAAGCTCCAGGTTGTTAAGATTGCACCTGTCTGTAACATTACAATAGATGATGTTTATACAATATTTTGAGTGATGACTGATGAGCTGATACAGCATTTAAATCTGTAAAGCAGTGGTCGGCAACAGGCGGCCCGCGTTGTCAATTTTTGGTTAAAAAAGACTGATAAGAACCAGGTATAAGTATGGCTGCCTGGACAGACTTGGATGCAGCGACTGTCATCTGGAACTCCTTTTCTTGAGTTTTATTTTACGACTTTGAGAAGACCATTGTTTGCTCCACAACACATTGGCATCACGAACAGGATTGGCCCGAAGCTCGGCGTCGAAGAGGGCCATCGCAGGTGAAGGCCTGGCTGACACGCAAACAAATCAAAAAAGGCGCCTAATAGAGGTATGCAAGTTTTTTTTCTTTTATTAGATATCAGAATCAGAAGAGCTTTATTACCAAGTATGTTTACACACACAAGTAATTTGACTTGACGACAGGAGCTTCCAGTGTAGAAGTACAAAAATAGTGCAGACATACATGATAATGCAGACATACATAGGAATAACACAGTAGGGATGTAATATAACACTAATATAATAAAAAAAAAGAAAAATTATTATATAAAAAATGTACTATATACAGAATTAGAAGTATAGGAAAAAATTTAATTGTTTAGATATGTTTATTAGTGTGCAGATATGTTATTTACAAAGTGTGCAGTTTAATATAAAAGTTTCTGCCTGTAGGTCGGTATTAGATGAACTAAACAGTGATCAGAGAGCCCCAAAGCTGCTCGTGGGACAGAGTGATATGCATCCTTTATTGCTGTGTAACAGTGATCCAAAATAGTGCTGTCTCTGGTGGGACACGTAATGTGCTGCTTGTATTTTGGCAGTTCACGGGAGAGATTTGATTTGTTAAAGTCTCCAAGAATGATTAAAATAGAGTCTGGGTACCTTTGCTCCATTTCAGTTATTTGTTCGGCCAGCTGTTGCATCGCGGCGCTCACGCACGTGTCCGGAGACACGTACACATTCACGAGAATGAAAGAGGAAAACTCCCGTGGCGAGTAGAAAGGGTTACAGTTTATGATGAGTGCCCCTAAATTAGGACAGCATAACTTTTTCAGCGTTGTTACATCTGAACACCAACTTTCGTTGATGTAGAAACACAATCCACCTCCTCTGGTTTTCCCCGGTAACTCCGCGACGCGATCCGCTCTGAACAGCTGGTAGCCCGGCAGATGAAGCGCATTGTCCGGAATGGCTTCACTCAGCCAGGTTTCAGTGAAGCACAGTGCAGCAGAGTTTGAAAAGTCCTTGTTGGTGCGGGTGAGGAGAAGTTGTTCATCCGTTTTGTTAGGAAGGGAACGGACATTCGCGAGATGAATGCTTGGGAGCGCAGTCCGAAAGCCGCGTGCGCGGAGCTTCACCAGGGCGTCGGCGCGTTTCCCTCTTCTGCGTCTGCACGTGCGTTTGAACAACACCGCTGTACCTCCGACTAGAATGTCCAACAAAACGTCAGTATAATCAAAAACCGGAAAAATGTTGTCTGGGGTGTGCTGCTTAATGTTAAGGAGTTCGTCTCTGGTAAAACTTATAGAAGAAGAATGACAAAACACAGAACAAACAAACAAAAACAATAGAAGAATCGCGGAGCTCAGCGTCCTTGCTGCCATTTGCGGCGCCATGCTGGTGGTAGAATAGGATTGTTTGTGTGGTTTGCTTAGTCACGCCTGTAATGGTGATCTAAGACAGGGCTTTACCAAAATCGAATCTAAGAAATTGAGTTTAAATTGAATAAATATAAAGCAAATGTAAAGTAAGTATAAGGAGTTCCAGATTTCAAAAGTTGCGCATGCGGAAGATTGATAAGAAATTTGTGTGCATAAGAGGTGCACATTGCCGAAGAGAGGCATAAAAAGCCTGTGGTTGCCACTTCCCATTCAGGGGTATTTGGGGGAGCCGAGGAGCTGCTTGTAGGTTGGTTAAGCGGGCCTTGGTGGTACCCCCGTGGGAAGGGGGCTGCTTGGGTGGGTATCTGCAGATAAGAAGTGAAACAGTTAGTCTTTGTTTGTCCATTAAATGTTGAGAGAGAAAGATTTGTGTGTGCGCTGATGCATTGAAGCACTAAATGTTTTGCTGAGATATTAACCCTACTGACTGCTTTTGTGTCATGCCTGCAAATAAATGTGCTTGGTATATATGTTTTATGTATATATTTTTTGGTTAAATTGGAATGAAAAATCAGTATAAGTAGTTGTGAGAACAATAAAAGTAAAAATAAATAAATATAAATAATAAATGCATTGAATGGAGAGTAAAGAGTGTATAAGGAGAATTATAAGAGTTGAAAGAACAAAGAATATTCCAAAGAACTGGCTTTGTCGGCTGTTTGGACATCATAAGTTGCCGACGCTATGATCCAAATTGTGAAACACAGTCATTGATAAAGAATAAAAAGTGACTGGTTTTTCGCTTTTGTGATAGATTATGTGAGCCTCTTCTTTGCATTGCACTGAATTAATATGGACTTTGAGATCATTTTTTGCTAGAAGGAGATTTAGGCTAAACAGAGAAGATAGGAGAAGAGAGAATTAAAAAAAGACATTAAGAGAGGGCAAAAGGGGATTTATGAATTAAGTAATTTATTTAAAAATAAAAAAGCAGCAATTAATAAACAAGTAACAATTTTAGTGGATCAGGAAGAAAAAAAGATTAGACCAAGTGGTTAATTGAAAAACCAGCTTGTAGATTAATTCACCCTTCGTTGGGAAAAACAGAGCAGAATCTTTTTATTTTACATCTGACAAGTTAGCTTAAAAGGAATCACATAGCGGGCTGAAAAGGAATCACATTCCTGAATTGCAATAATTACCACCAGAACCTACAATAATTGCAGATTTCTAAATAGGATATATTACTCTATATATTGCAATATAGAATAAGCAAGTAAGCACTGTAGAGGAAAAACTATATACAACCTATTATATTTAGATTTTAATCAGATCTCATTGACAGATCTGGATTAAAATTTGGGCTTAGTTACTATAACAAGACTTAGTGGGGAAGGTGACTAAGAAATCAGTCATAATTAATTAATGGTTTGTCTAACCAAAAAGAAAGAGAGAAGAGGGAAAAAAGGGGGAAGCAAGCCCTGAGAAAAGAGCTGGCAAAGATGGAATTGAGAGAAAGAAACATACAATCAAAGACCACAGTCCCCTCAAACAGTCCTAACAGACGAGAGTGCAAAAACATCTCAAGTACACTGCTCCTTGAGGATGTGCAGAAGGAAGAAGAGCCATGCTGGGAGGGAGGAAAAAAACATAGACTGATGAGATGTACTAGTAGCATGAATGAACCCAGCAAAAACCCAATGCGGTGTCCAATTCTGATCAAGCAAAGGCAAGAACAGTAACTGCCCAGTATAATCAAGACCTTGATGAACTACCTAATTGCTCGCCTTCCCAAAATTCATGAGAGGGCAGAAAAATGGATCAAAGTACTTAAAGAAGAGACAACAGTCAAGCTACTAGTCATGGGAGACATCAGAGCATTGTTAGCTAAATGCCTGGGAGTATCCAAGATGAATGAAATCCTTGGAGGGATGCATCTGCATCAAGTAATTGACAATCGATGGGACCCCATTTGACAAACATCGGGCTGAGATATGGCTTGCTTTGAGAACTGAATACCCAACGCAGATGAACCCAATGTCACTGAAAGGAGTGCCAATTGGTAATACAGAGGATCCAATCATCTACATCCAGAGACAACTGAGACGATGGAAACAAGAACTGGAAAGAGACCCAGAGGATGATACAGTGATGACAGCACTGTTTAGAACCACTATAGTGGATGCTATGCCACCAAGAGTTAAAGTCAATTTGGAAGATGTGGTCGGTCTGAACTCCAAGACACACAAGGAATTCTGTGACCATGTGGCTTATGCTGTGAAACAATACAGGAAGAATGAACAGAAGCTGAAAAGCCAAGACAGAAAGCTACAAAGACTTGAACAATTAACCAGCAAGAAAAAAAAGATTCAAGTTGCAGTCAAATGCAAAGAAGAAGAACAAGCAGCAGTGATGGCTCCTTTACAGGGTTACATGCCTAACCCTGTTGCTCAAAGCACAGCAGCAGTACATGTCCCTGTCATCCAGAATATGACTGCCACTGAAAACATGCTGCAGCCACTGGCAGATTGTCATCTATGCAAGACCAGAAAATACAAACAAAACAAACTGGATGAGACCACAACAAGAGGGGGAAGGACAGAAAGCCTACGAGGGAAAAGACAGAACAATGGCCAACAGAGAGTCAACGGCCTACCAGGAGTGTGCTGGGGATGTAACCAGCCTGGACACAACAGACGAGACTGTCCTACCAACCCATGGAACAAAAAAAAGAAAGCACAAGGTCTAGTAAACTCATGGCATGGACCAGATCAGGGCTTTTAGGACTGCCCAGAAAAAGAGAAAAAAACCTAATGTAGATTGGTTAAGAGGTTTAGGGAAACATTTAGAGAAAACAATTCACAAATGAGACAAATACATAAAAGAGCAACTCCGTAAGTTACGCATGTCAAAAAATAATTTCATTGCACAATAATATATGCTTAAGGTAGGGATCTAGAATTCGAAAATAAAAGGCCAAATGACATAGAAGGACAGGTAGTTCTATTGATTTCACAATACAAAATAATAGGGCCACAGGGTCAAGAGAACTTGAGAAGGGTAAAATTGAAAAATTAATTCTGGTAAATAAAAGGAAGCTGATCAAAGGTTTATGATCAATGATGAAACAAGCAGTAAATTCGTAAGCCAAATACACAGTGAGTCCTCTCACTTCCTCAATACAATAAAATAAAATAATTATCTTAAAATTTTGTGTGCTGCTATTATGACTAATAATGCTATTATGTTTTTGAAAAATGGATATGGAAGAACAAGTAGCAACTAGACTGTGGTCTTAACATGGTACTCATGTAGGTTTAGTGAAATTTGTTATTCTAGTTATTGTAGTGAATCAGCTCATGGGGAAATATGAGTAATTAATCATAACTAGTTATAATTAATTATAAACATTTAGATCCGCTGTAGATATTTACTTGACCTCTCAGGGTCAACTGTCTGTCAATTCTAAGAACGTTAATTTCCTGGTTAAGGGAAATAACTTTCATACTGTACAACTCTACACAGAGCTTGTAGCATAAATCTGCATGATTAGGGACTCCAGTTATGAGCAAACAATGAACATAACTGTATCATATCAAGTGTGATACAAGTAAGATTTTATTAACTACATAAACACTTAAACTAGTCTAACATACTACATAAACACACACACACACGCATACAGTTGGTATAGGAAAGGGTTAAAGCTTAACTCAGTAAAGAGGAGAGAAAATAAGAATATGAAGTTATGGAACCATTTGCATATTCAGCAGATTTACAGCCTGAAGAGAACATCAAATTCTTAGTTCAAACACACCTTTGTAAAAAGGTGCAAATGATACCTAATGTATCAATTAATAAGACTAAGTTTTGATACTTGCACGTCTCGTCTGTCTGAAAGAAAGGCTTGATGCAGTCCAAAGGTTCAAGTGGATCTTTGCTGAAGTTGGTTGATAAAAAAGAACCAGTTTGAGTCAGAGAATCTTGGTGAATGGAGAAGTCAAGGCGGAAGCCTGGCACGAACTTAGCGGGTTGCAGAAGCGTTCTAGCTCATGTCTTCATCTTAGAATCTAACCGAACCACCGACTCTGGGCGGGTCCCTGGTGTGAGGCCTTTAATGTCTGAGAAGAATCACGCCTCTCAAGATGGCTTGTCCAATGAGAAAGGCTGACGTCCTAAGCGGTAGGTTGGAAATACTGGGGATTTTTATGACCCTTTGTGTGAAAGCATGGTAATTTGCATATGGAACTTGAATCGAAATTACTAATGATTCTAAGAACACTAATATATTGCCTATGTACCAACATAGAATGTACACTCTCGTTTAGATCATCAGAAGGCGAATTCATAGATACTAAACATGGTAGGATTACATATAGGTAAGATGACAGGAATGAGTGTTTCCATCATAAGCCTGCATAGAACAGTATAAAATCTCAAAGTTAACACACAATGACCTGAAGGATATGTGTGTTCATTCAAAGAAAGGTTTTCCTATTAATTAGAAAAGAGTCCATTTCTACTACCATTCCTATGGAAAAGGCAGTGATTTTCCCTGCTCACATTCCTCTGGGTCATAAAACCAGTGATAACAGCATTAGTTGCCATGGGGACCAGGGGGG
>NW_015505724.1:22496-25721 GCF_001515645.1 Sinocyclocheilus grahami | reverse complement strand
AAAAGAGTCCATTTCTACTGTGCACTGTGTCTCTTCCTATGGAAAAGGCAGTGATTTTCCCTGCTCACATTCCTCTGGGTCATAAAACCAGTGATAACAGCATTAGTTGCCATGGGGACCAGGGGCCTGTTCTGCTTTCCTGAGGTGTTATGCATTTCGGGGAAGGGTCCATATGTCCTCATATGGCTTGTTAACTGAGGGGTGTTACAGAGTATTTGTTAAATATAGTTAACAAAATATATATTGTGTGTTTGATTGGTCCAGACGCTACATTATAATTGAAATTAGACCAGGAGCGCAGTTACCAAGAAAAAACAACATCTATTAAGACAAGAGGCTGTGGAAGGCCTTAAGAGGACTGCTGAGTGGTTGATTGAAACAGGAGTATTGATTGGATAAGCCAGTTATTGTAATATATTCATATTGCCAGTTGCGAAGACATAAAATTAAAATGGTGTTTAGTGCATGATTTTAGAGCAGTGTAGCAAATTAGCTCAAAAGGGAAATATTTATAATTAATTATAACTGGTTATAATTAATAATAAATATTTAGAATAGATGTTAGAATTAACTGTAGCAAAATCAATATTACAATTATTTCATCTGTCCTTCCAGACAATATAATCATTTATCAATTCAAGGAAAGATTATTTTCCTGGCCAAGAAAGAATAACTTTCCTTCATAAAGTACTCTTATTAACTTAGCATGTAGCAAGGGATCAACCTTCAGTGACGAATTGTGAGCAGCACACAGAGACAATCAATTGTGAATATAAGGGATTTAATAAATGAAACTACACCTAACTTACAACAAGACTAAGCAAAACACATATATACAGAATGAAGAAAAGTAAGGAAGAGAGAGAGAAGAGCAAAAGAATGGCAGTATTTCACATAAATTAACCACAACCTAATGAGATTCATCAAAGAATCAAAAATCACCTTAAAGGGGGCTCAAACTTAAACACATCTAAATAGTTGTAAATGGTTACTTGCATTGGCTTTGATTGCTGAACAAGACTCCTGATGCGGTAGACAACGGAGGTTCTTGATGAGCTCTTTTAGTGAGCTGGAGGTTTTGCTCTGGTTCCTCTGAAGATAGGAAAGTCCACATCGGATCGACAAAGTTACTTGAAGATAAAAACTGCCGGAAAATCTAACTCAAGAGGAGAGTTTTGAAGTGTCTTGGATAGTGTCCGTCTCAAAAAGAAGAGGTTTTGAGCCAAGATTAGTCTGAGCTGGTAATTTATATGCAAATGTCAAAAGGCTAAAAGGGGTCTTTTAAGCCATAAACAGTCCAACGCTCATGCATGATCCTACGCAGACGCTACAATAGTATGATGCGTTTCACAATCACATAGTGTACATCATTGTTTGAGGAATAAAGAGCATATCATTTTGATACCAAGAATGAAACCTCTAGAAGATCTTAAAGCAGAGATACACTCATATACCTGAATATAAGCATTGAGAGTCTAACTAATACAAATAAAGAGTTGTAATTAGGCTAATTAGGCTAAGAGAGGTATAATATATAATATAGGTAATAGGGAAATATATAGAAATATATATATATATAATATATAATATAGGTAATAGGGAAACATACAAACAACACATGCATATACCAGATACAATTGTAACTGATTAATTATAGTCTAAATAAAGATAATGTCTAGCACCCATATAAATGTAGAATCTGGGGCCAGGACTGTAATTTAAATGCAAATGTCTAAAGGCTGAAAGGGTCTCTGAGACATTAAGCCCCCATGACCCTCAATGATCCTAAGCACACGTTACAGAATCCTCCCTTTTGGCTGATGAAGTTCACGTGCAAACATCGTCAGACAACAGTTGTCATGATGGTCGGACAGCAGGTGGATCATGATGATCGGATGGCAGGTGGATCCTGAAGGCCGGATGGCAGGTGGTTTCTAATCTTGGATCCTCAGCTTGTGATTTAACCTTGGTCAGGTTCAGCATTGTCTCCACCTGGGTCCCTCTTTTCCGGTGGCTCTGTTTGAAGGTTCGAGGAAGGGCAGCTGTGCACCTGTTCAAGGAACTTTTGCACCCCGTTGACTCTGTTAAACAGGACAAAGGTAAGGCCAAGAGCTAGGGTGTACCCAATTGCTGTGGCGAGGCAAAGTGCCGTGTTGGCAGAGGTCCAGGATCGGGCAATGAGAAAGGTGGTCTGGACAGGAAAACCGAGACAGTGCTTGGAGGGCTGTGTCGATTGGGCTGATGTCAATCATCTGGGACCCCCCTTCCTCAATGCTCAGTTCCAATTCTGTCTTTCCATGCCAGCAGCCACATGTCTCTTGATCTGGTTATGATGGACCCATTTGAAAACTGGTTCTTTCTGTCCCTGGCTCAGCTTGATAGAGTTTGTTCCCAATCTCATGCAGTCCCGTCCAGTGTGGCAGAAACTTCTTTGATAGCCAATGAGACGTCTGTGTGAAACGGTAGTACTAGACCTTGTCGCCCACATCCAGTTCTTTGTGTGACGCCTTCCGGTCGTAGTATGCATTCTGGCCTTCTGCGCTCTTTTGGAGTCGTCGTTGGGCAAAAGCAAATGTGGTTCTCAAATGCTGGTGTAGTTCATCAAGGTATTGATGAGTGGTGTAGGTGACAAGGTTGGAGTCGTCTCCTGGCTGGTACAGCAGGTGCAAGGGCGTCCAAATGTGGTTCTCAAATGCTGGTGTAGTTCATCAAGGTATTGATGAGTGGTATAGGTGACAAGGTTGGAGTCTCCTGGCTGGTACAGCAGTTGCAGGGGCAATGTCATTTGCCAGCCTGTCATTAGTTCAAAGGGAGGCACACCTGTTGACTCATGTGGAGTTGCTCTGATGGCCATGAGCACCAGGGGATGTTTCACATCCCAGTCCTTCTGGTTAGCAGACACGTATCTTCTTAGCATGCTGACCACAGTTTGATTCATCCATTCCACTTGGCCCGAAGAAATTGGATGGTGACTGATGTGCAGTTGTGCTTGTACTCCCAGGAGTTTCCAAATCTGCTGCATGATTTCAGCTGTGAAATGGCTCTGTCTGAGTTGACTCTCAGTGGCAGCCCGAACCTGGAGAAGATGTGATTCGTCAGGAGGTATGCTGTAGTTTGAGCAGTGTTATTGGGTGCTGGGAGGCATTCTACCCACTTTGTGAACTGGCACACGACTGTGAGGAAATACTTGTTGCCCCTTGTTGACCTGGGTAAGGGTCCGACCCA
>NW_015505724.1:19027-22413 GCF_001515645.1 Sinocyclocheilus grahami | reverse complement strand
AACCTGGAGAAAATGTGATTCAACAGGAGGTATGCTGTAGTTTGAGCAGTGTCATTGGGTGCTGGGAGGCATTCTACCCACTTTGTGAATTGGCACACGACTGTGAGGAAATACTTGTTGCCCCTTGTTGACCTGGGTAAGGGTCCGACCCAAAGTGTGGAGTAAGTATGCCGGGCCAGTATGCCACTTGTTTTAGTGTCTCATAAGTAGCTCTTGTGCTGTGGTGTCCCGCAGATGGTGCGTCGTGAGCATACATCAGCATCACCCCCCTTTGGCACTGTGGCACCACAAGCATTGGTGCAGTGAGGTCATCAGGGGCATAAAACAGAATATTGTCTATCACACGCAGCATGTGTGTTATGTCGTATAGCCATTTGAGGCTTGGGGTAGCAGCAAGTTCATCTGGTGTGATAGAGTGGCTGGAGGCTTGCATGTCAGCAATGTCATTAGTGGAGACTTGAGGAGCCAGCGTAAGCGGCTATGAGGTGGGCATAGTGGTGGGTTGAGTGTGTTTGCTGCGGGTTATAGTTGTCACGTTAAGGGTGGGTTGGTGGAGACCATAACTCGCCGTGTAGTGCACCTGCTTTGGCTAGGGCATCCGTTTGGTCGTTGAGGTCCTTGTCTGGACCAGGTTGCTTCGAGTGTCCTTTCACTTTCTTCCAGTAGACGATCATATCATGTTCACTTGTGATGTCGTCACATGCCTGGAACAGGTGTTGGTGTTTAACAGGTTTGCTATTTGCCATCTTGAAATCATTTTGCTTCCAGCCTGGAAGATGGCATATGAAGCCAAGTCTGGCATAGTTGGAGTCTGTGCAGATGAGCAGTTCTCTGATGTTATGGGTCGAGGCTATCTGCAGAGTTATAAGAGTTATAATCTCAGCGCTATCTCAGCATATTGTGATGATTGTGGACCCAGCTTGAAGTGTTGTGGTGGGCAAGGTCGATCATTTAGTCAGAGAACACCAGCACCTGCCTTTAGGATGCCCTCTGAGGTCGACTAACGTGGATACGCGTTTTGTGGCATCTTCTCCCGATAACACCGAAAAGAACTTAAATTACACTTTCAATTTTGATCTTACAGATAAGAGCAATACATCAATCGAATCTGTAAATGGTCTACTTTTATTTGTATACACACATAATAACAACAAAACTTTGTGCATTTATAAAATAAAGAAAACAAACATGGTGCGCTGTCTGCCGCCTTGGTCTGTGTGATCTTTATTTAGAAACGCGTCATTAAACTTTTTTATTTCAGATGTGAGAATAACAGTGCTAAAGAACCTGTTGCAAAGAGAGCCAAAGCAAAGCAGCCCACTTGGTCATGAAAATGGAGATTCCTACCTGGACCACAGCTAAGACCATGTGATGCACACACTCCCATTAGTTATTTTATGTGATCGTTATATGTATTCTAAATAAACTACAAACAAAAAGTATATAAATTTATTTTTTTCCTCACATTCTTTCTTGTAGCAATTCCCTCTCAGTCACACACCTTACTGAAAGGCTCATTATGCAGGCCTTTGTCTTCTCAGGTGTGAATCACATCATTATTCATGATCATTCACGCCTCCTCGCATATACCTTTTCTACACAAAAAGTGTCTTAGAACATTTAAATCAGTATATTGTTTTCTGTGAATGAGTGAGTAAGATGATTTTCACATAATTTTGAAGCAAAAACTCTAGACTTCAAGATCAGTTCTCAAAAGTCTTGTGATCAAATGTTCTGTATGTGTTTTATGGCCTTATTTCAGTGACTTTAAAATTGTAGTTTTTCACTAAGCACGCATAAACGTTGTTTTCTCAAAAACACAATCACGTACATACATGCTGCTCACATATTATTGTAGCCCAGTTTGTGCTGATTACGTTGTTATTAAACTTTAGACATTCAAACGTTTGTAAGCAACTGAAAAAAGCACAAATGTCAGGGCATGTCAAAACTTTTCCAGGCCCCAAAACACCCTCGGACCCCAGAGGGTTAAAGTGAGGTCAGCTCCAGTGTCCACCAGGGCCTCCAGTCTCACCTCCTGCTCTCGGCATGCTGTGTCTACACGGAGATCAGTTAAGGCTTTCTGGAGTCTCTTTACTTCCTCCTGCAGCTCTGGGTCCTTTTCGTCCACCATCCTGTGCTGGTGCTGAGCCTCCAACATTAGCTGGTCCAGTTGACTTTGAGCAAGCACCAGGTTTCTCTGAGCCTCCTCAGCCTGGAGCTTCAGCGCTGCTGCTTCCTGTTCCATGCGGGAGATGCTTGCTTCACCCAGCTTTGCCTGAGCGAGAAGGTTGTGGGCTAGTGACCCGATGATCTTGGTGAGATCTTTGTGGCTGTAATTCCTGTGTAGGATCATGTGACATCAGGTGGCTCAGGTTGTCGTCGAGCTGTTCGCGGCTCAGGTGCTGCAGGCCACCGGCGGCTTCAGACAGGAGGGTACCAGTCATGGCACTCAGCCAGGACTCTAGTCGATCCCAGTGGGCATCAGGGCTGGATGATCGAGACATGCTGACTCACTGGTGAAAAGAGAGAAGGAGAGAGAGAGGGACAGCACAAAAGGCCCATGAAAGTCCTTACAGCGTTAACAGGCTGCGATTATAGTACTTATATGTTCTATGTTCGGTCTGTTTGATGAGTACAAACAGTTAGCGGAGTGTAGACCAGACACCTGTTATCTCGGCTGTGAATGGCAAGATTGATGTGGGGGCACCGGAAAGGATCTAACTAAAGATTGTTGACAGCGTGATCGTCTAAAGACTTTGGCAGCTTGGGTCGTCAATCTATTACTCAGCCTTCCTTGATGATTCTCAAAGGATTGGTCTCTAGGCAAACAAAACAGAACAAAATGAAAAACAAACAAACCAACAAATTGTAAGGTCCACGCACTTGGCCCAAGGAAGGTATCCAGTGGTGGCTGAGGGTTTCTTGCGTGTTCGGCCTTTTCAGCACACAAAGTTATTCAATTTTAAATTCAATTCGAATCTGACCATTTTAGTATGACCTCGAATTTAGGTTGAAAGGCAAATTGGTTGTTTGTCTGTCTCTAATTATTGCTATTATTCTGACATTTGGTTATTCTAGTTAACTCTTTACTTTATATTTACTCGTTCATTAGGCATCTATGTCGCTCAGGGTGCCTCACGTCGGCCGCTCTACGTGGGCCCCACGATCACAAACTCGCCAGTCTGATCATTAGCCAGAGGTTATGACTAATACGATTTAATAGGTCGCCCATGCTTACCATTCTTTAAATAGTAGTTATGTTTAGACCCCTACAGTTACCCATGTTCAACTTAGTTAAAGCTCAAAACAATAATCAGCAGTTATGCTAGTACTATTCGTCTAGCCCCCGATAGTTATATAACTACGTACAACTTAACTAAAGC
>NW_015505724.1:0-18764 GCF_001515645.1 Sinocyclocheilus grahami | reverse complement strand
ACAACTTGAATAAAGCTCAAACAATAATCAGCGGTTATGCTAGTACTATCTGCCTAGCCCCGGATAGTTAATATAACTACGTACAACTTAATTAAAGCTGAGACAATAACCAGCAGTTATGACCAGTACTGTGAATAGCCCCCCATAGTTAACACAACTGAGTACAACTTAACTAAAGTCAAGCAGTTAGTCAGAAATCTATAATCTCACCTGATCTCACCTATAGAGCCACATGCTCCATCTAACCTGAGATCTAGTATGCACTTAACCCTGGACGCAGATTCTACTTGAGAAAATAATTTCAGAGTAAATCAGAATAAATCAAATGTAACAATTTATTATCGGTCAGGTAAATATGTATTATGCCAATTACATAGCCAATTCAAAGATATCAAATCAATACAAGACATCAAATTATCATAGACTAAGAGTAAGATGCATACCTGACTTTTTAGAAAAATACATAGTATGAAGTGTGTTGACACTTCATACTACGGGCTTTCTGGCTACAGAATCGCGCCGACTCATTTGCTACAATCCTTTAAATACACAACCAAGATAAACCATCCCCCAAATGGAGGCATGTACAAACAATTGGAATTTGTACAAACAATTGGAATTTGCATTAACCCATTAATCCATTAACCCAGACCTAGGTGGTTTACACCTCAATGGGAACAGAAGGTAAATTTGCATGGAATGACCCTCTACGGTAATCAAAATATCTCTTAACTCTTAGGATCCTGTATTATCTTTTAGTCTACTTTTGTACGATTGAGACCATTGTACCACTCGCCCTGAGACAATTCAAATGACACCAAACATGGCTGTAAATCATCTTAGTGGCCATTCAAGGATTGAATTCTGATCAACTTAATGTTGCCACCCATGGAGTAAGATAGAAAAGTTGTAGTTAACATAAGAACAATGAAACAAAACAGAAATCTGATGAATTTATGTCAGCAAGTGCGAGTGGTACATCTGGTATTAAATGTCTTTTAAGGTCACGTATGGTAGAGTGGTCATATGTAAGAATAAATTTAGGTATTCTTGGTCTGAATGACTGAAGGAAATCCAGCAAGAGGTCAGTATAACTTGAACATTAATGTAGAGGTATGCATCAATAAACAAGCCATATAATGACAATAATAATAATATTCAATCACAATTATTATGAAGGTACTGTATATATAATAATCACACTGTTCATTCAGGAATCTTCCAATGCAAGCCACTTATGTAGATCTGAGGTTTTTAAGAAGTGACTTAGAACATGATTTAGAATTTTTTTAGAATGGAAATCCTGAATTCCTTGTAACAGGTGTGTGTGTGTGTGTGTGTGTGTGCACGCGTTTTTTTGACAAATGAGGACATACATTTGTATAATGACAAGGGTATGACATAGGTATTGACTTTTCAGGACATTACCCCATGTCCCCACTTTTCAAAACGCATATAAATCACACAGAATGGAGTGTATTGAAAATCTGAAATAGCACAAAGTTTCCTGTGAGGGGTAGGGTTGGTGTAGGGCAATAGAATATACGGTCTGTACAGTAGAAAAACCATTACGCCTATGAGATGTCCCCACTTTTCACAAAAACAAACCTGTGTGAGTGTGTGGGTGTGTGTGTGTGTGTGTGTGCGCGAATGGGTATCTGATATGCAGGCTGTCACAGTTGATGGTTTGGTAGAATTGTACATTTTATGATTGATTGATAGAAATGAAGTGCAGGCACTTCACATTTGATCATTTTGATAATGTTTTTGTTATTAGTGATGTGTTGGGAAAACAGGGGCCCTCTGGCTTGTCAACCACCCTAATAACAATCAGAAAGATTAAATATTTTAAATTGTAAGGACTCGTCTGCCTCTGTGTTTAGAAGTTACACCATCGATCTGTGACTAATCATGCAAATGTGTGTTACAGTGTTGTTCCATGAGTTTGCAGATGGTTGTAAATAGCATATATGTTGTGTGTCTCTTTTAGACTGTCATCATGGGATTAATATATTGTCCTATGTGTGTGTGAGGCTATGTGGTTATGTCAGTGTGAAGATGGACAATAGATCTTTAGTGGAGTACCACGTTTGTAATCTAAGCCATCATTGTCTTCTGTGATGTGTAGTGTTCAGACTGGGTAGTCTAGATGAATTGTGCAGGTGTGTGTTCTGTGCTCATGTCTGGGAGATGGACGGAGTTTAATCTATAGCAATCTGTGTTGCAAAAATTTAGTTCCGGTGCTAATCCGGGAGGATTATGGATATAATGGATATAATGTAGTAATGTTCTACTGTGAGCTGGAGGTTTTGCTCTGGTTCCTCTCAAGATAGGAAAGTCCACAGTGGATCGACAAAATTACTTGAAGATAAAAACTGCCGGAAAATCAAACTCAAGAGGAGAGTTTTGAGGAGCCTTGAATAGTGTCCATCTCAAAAAGAAGAGGTTTTGAGCCAAGATTAGTCTGAGCTTATGACTTTTGAAAGTTCCTTTTGGGTGGAATGGCCAATCAGAGGCATTAATTTTGAGCGGGAGAAACTTTCTTTGACTCTGTTTATGGTCCATTTGCATGTTTATTGCTGGTCTGGAGGATTGGTGCAATTTTACCCAGAATATGGTACAAATAGTATGATGCATTTCACGATCACATAGTGTACATTATTGTTTGAGGAATAAAGAGCATATAATTTTGATACCAAGAACAAAACATCTAGAAGATCTTAAAGCAGAGATACACTCATATATCTGAATATAAGCATTGAGAGTCTAACTAATACAAATAAAGAGTTGTAATTAGGCTAATATAATAGGGAAACATACAAACAACTCATGCATATACCAGATACATTTGTAACTGATTAATTATAGTCTAAATAAAGAAAATGTCTTTATGTGTGTGTGTTATGTGTATTGCCAGCATGGGGGGTAGTTCTCTGGCCATCAGACATCTGGTACCAGGTACTGTGGCTGACTGTTTCTTAGGACATTGGAATGTGTTTGAAGTTGATGGGGAGACCAGAGAGTTGATCTGGTTAGCCTCTATGTGATAATGGGGGGGAACCATTGGTAATTTAGCACCCATATAAATGTAGAATCTGGGGCGAGGACTGTAATTTATATGCAAATGTCAAAAGGCTGAAAGGCTCTCTGAGACATAAAGCCCCCATGACCCTCAATGATCCTAAACAGACGTTACAGTAGTTAATGAAGTAGTAGAAGATTGGCCTGCTGAAGGCCCAAATCCATATGTGCTGCTATCGACTGTTTTTCTTGCAGATAATTGTTTTCTGTAATTGACGTTTGTTCTGCTTTTTCAGTGTCCCTATAGCAGAGGAAAGCAGACACCTTTTTTCCTTCTCCTATCAAGGTAAACAGTATAAATATGTCGGAATGCCTCAAGGATTTCAAAAGAGTATCCAATTTGATCAAACACCATTGTTAAGGAATCATTATAAGCCGACCACTCCAAAATAATGGATGTACAGAAACAATAAGGTAGATAACACAGAACTCTCAGTAGTTTGGCAGGATGGTCTGAAGGAAAAGATTTCTATCCCAAGAGATAAAGGCTATCTTAGTCCTGCCTAGTTTCCTAGTTCTATTAATATCATATTAAATAATCATTTTTAAGAAGGTAATTAAGAAATGTAAGTTTGAAAATTTATGAAAAATTGCTTAAAAGTTACTTGAAAAGTTACTATGAAGAAATTAAATCAATGAGCAGGCCTGCTAATAGAATCCCTAGGATCTGGGGGATTGCACAAACTGGTGGTAGTATGACTGTATTATACAGTGACCTGTTATCTGAAGACGTCTGAAATTTGTATCCCGTTATCCCTGGGAGACAGTTTGAAATTTGAAACATTGAAGAGTTTCTGATATTTCTGTGTTTACTAAAATAACATTGTGCATTGTGTTGAATGAAAACAAGATTGGGTGACCAAGCTAAACAGACATTTTGATTTGAACAGACACATTACACACATTTTACAGTAATAATATATGTTGATTTGACCCTAAAAGGTTTGAGAATGTGGAGATAAATATAAGTAATAAAATACTATGTATGCCCACTAGGACAACAAAGGGGGCAACTCAGAATGAAAGGTTGCTGTTTTCTGCATTCTGCAAGGAAGAAAGATGCTTGCTCTTTTACTGCAAAGAATAACTTGCTTTATTAAAATGGCATGGGGAAACTGCTTTTATAAACCAGATGAGACTTCTGAAATTAAGATGAATTCATAAGGGATCAATTTGATTCATGCGGTTCTCTGAGTGTTCAAATTCCAGATTAGACCAGATAACTTCTGGGGCAGCTGCATCAACATAAACATAAACGAAAGCAGCAAGACTGTGCAACAAGTGAGAAAGAGAGTCGCAAGGACATGGCTGCAGAGAGAAGAAGAGACATTGGTTGATGGGCCTTCATTTGCCCCCTGAAAGAGGAAGTTGATACTTCGGAGGGGCCGACATGGAGAGAGACTGGGTTAATGCAGAAATGACAAAGGAAGCGTGATGCAATCATGCAAAATTGCCTCCTCTCTGGCTTGATGAAAAGCCAGACTGAAGAAGGGTAAAGAGACAGCAGCATCCAGAGTCAAACCTCTATGTCAATCGCTCCCTCAATAATGCATTCAAACAAACGTGATCTTACAGTGCTACTTCATCTGTATCCGATTTCGAATGAGCAGAAATCTGTAAGAAATGCATCGATCCGTTGGTAAAATAACTGTTTATTAACGTAGGTTATTTTCATCACAAACAAAATTTTCACTACAAAAATCAGCAATTATACTGTTTCATGCTGATAACCATGTTATTAGCTTGTCATGTGGTAGGAAAAAAGTTTGCACACTAGTGTTCCAATAAGCCACTTTGAAACTCTCCTGTTATTTTATTTATTTTGTTTTTTAATATACCTTATGAACAGAACTGTGATATTTCAAACAAACCGAAATACTTTAGAAGCAGAGCACAGTCTGTCACAGGCAATTGTAGTTGCATTTTTCATCAATTAATTTCTTAAATTATCCTTTGACTATGTTCTGGCCCGCCATCTAGTAGCGAAAATTCTTTTTTGGCCCGATGCCAAACTTACTTGCCGACCACTGCTTTAAAGGGTCTACTTTTATTTGTGTACACTCACAATATCAACAAAACATTGTGCTTTTGTAAAATAAAGAAAATAAACAGGGTATGCTTTTAGCCGTCTCATTCTCCGGGCAAATCTGTTTTAAATGCGTCACTAAAATGAAATGAAACTCAGCGAATATTTGACACACATACATGAGCGATATATCTATAGAAAGCTTGACATCTCTAAGTCATGTCGAAAACAAATATTATGTGACAAAGTAATCAGTATGAAAGCAATGTCAAGTCTTGCCTGTCTGCCTTCATTATCTCTAATTAGATCACGCCCACGAGCCGATCGCGCTTTTGATATTACAAGCATCCACGTGAGACGTGTACATGTAAGTAAGCTGTAAATAAGTGACCCATCGACAGACATATAGGCTTTTCACTAAGATTTTCTCTAAGCATGCATAAACGTTGTTTTCTCAAAAACACAATTACGTACATACGTGCTGCTCACATATTATTGTAGACCTAACTGGTTTATGCTGGGACCAAACGCTCCCACTCTTTTGCTGCAAGCCCCCAGATATCAACTAAAAAACGGCGGGCCCCACAACCACCAAAGCCTGTGGGCCCAGCTCGTCCTCCTCCTCCAGTGAGAGCTCGCTGCCACAACGCCATGGCCCAATCTGCTTTGGGTGAACCAAAAACAACTCTCTGTGATATGTGTCGGGGGTCCCTGCTATAATAGCAGCAACATTCACAAATGTTTACAGAACAAGCGGGAACCCAGTGTGCCTGTAGTTTTCTCTATTTCTGTTTTATCACATGATAGAAAGTCTAAGGTCAAGCCTTACGGCAGACTCATCTAATCTGCGGCCTGTTATGCATCAAACTAATATTGCTGCTGAGACAAAATGCAATGCCATCAAGTTAGCATTTTTAAACATTCGCTCACTAAAAAATAAATCATTTCTAATCAATGACTTAATAACCACAAACAACCTGGATTTTATGTTTCTAAATGAAACATGGCTAGAAGACAGCTGCAGTGCAATGGTCCTCAATGAAACAGCCCCTCCTAACTTTACCTTCAAGAGTGTTTGCAGGACTGTTAGGACAGGTGGAGGTGTAGCTGCTCTATTTAAAGATGTCTATCAATCCAAGCAAGTGTCATTTGGTCAGTACTTGTCTTTTGAATATCTAGGGATTGTGTTGAAAGGTGCTCCACGCATTCTGTTTATCATTATTTACAGGCCTCCAAAATACTCTCCAACCTTTGTTGAAGAGTTCACAGAAATGCTATCTATGATTTCCTCAGAGTTTGACTGTTTTGCTATTGCAGGGGATTTTAATATCCACATAGATAATGCAGAAGACAAAACTACTAAATAAATTATAACTGTTTTAAACACTTTTGACCTGATTCAGCATGTGCATGAACCTTACACACAATCGTGGACATACTTTAGATTTAATCATCAGTAGGGGTCTAAACATTTCATCCATTGTTGTTAAGGACGTAGCACTATCTGATCACTTCTGTATTTTCTTTGATATATTGATCTCTGCTACCACTGAATCTAGATCTGTCTCTGTCAGAAAGAGATGCATTAACGAAAACACTAGTGGAGGCTATATCTTTAACACCAAGCATTTCTGCAGATTCTGTTGATCTTCTCCTTGATTCCTTTAACTCAAAAGTTAAGAATGTTATTGATGATACTGCTCCTATAAAAGTCAGCAAGAAGTCTGGCAGACATAAATCAGCTTGGAGAAAATCAACAAGCAGTTCAGAGTATGAAGAGACAATGCAGAAAAGCTTAGCGGATGTGGCGGAAGACGAAACTTGAAATTTACTATAGCATTTATAAAGACAGCCTTTGTGCTTTCAATGTGGAACTAGGCAAAGCTAGACAGTCATTCTTATCAAACCTTATAAACAGTAACTTAAACAACACTCGCATTCTTTTTGCTACTGTTGCGAGACTGACAAACCCCCCAAGTCAGATTGCCAGTGAAATGCTCTCCGACAGCAAATGCAATGATTTTGCTTCCTCCTTTTCTGAGAAGATCAATAATATCAAGAAGGCGTTTAGCACATCCCCAAGTTAAGCAGAGGTCAGACAGATTCGACCGCAGTATCAAAAAAAAGATACTATGTCTGCTTTTCAAGAAATTGATAGCAAAATTTTGGAAGAAATAGTACAGAACTTTAAATCGTCAACCTGCTATCTTGACACACTTCCCACATATATTTTTTCAAAAGTTCTCTTGGAAGTGGTGAATGCCTCACTTCTTTCTGGGACGTTTCCAAACTCCCTGAAAACTGCCTGCTCCCTCTAGCCCTTCGGCCGTTCCTCACTTTAGCCCCTGGCCTCTGCTCACTTTAGGCCGCCGCCGTTCACTCTAGGCCACCGTGTGTGGAGACGCTGTGTTTCGTTGTGAAAGCGAAACTACTTTGTTTGGCCTTCCAAAAATGGACACGACTAGAAATCAGTGGTTAAGTTGTATTTACAACACTGTTCCAGAACACTTCAACCCAAATATTCAGATGTGTGCAGCACATTTTATGGAGGACTGTTTACTGATCCTGGTAGAGTAGACTACAATGCCGGCTGTTCTGACTCACAGACTGTAAGTACGTTTTTTATATTTAACCGGTCAAGACTTGGAGAAACTTGTTCATGCCTTTATCACCAGCAGGGTGGACTATTGTAATGGTCTCCTCACCGGCCTTCCCAAGAAGACCATTAGACAGCTGCAGCTCATCCAGAACACTGCTGCCAGAATTCAATTCCAATTATATTTAGGATTGATTTTAAAGTACTTTTACTTGCTTATAAATCACTCAATGGCCTAGGACCTAAATACATAGCAGATATGTTCACTGATTATAAACTTTACAGACCACTCAGATCATTAGGATCGAGTCAGTTAGAAATACCAAGGGTTCACACAAAACAAGGGGAGTCCGCGTTTATTTATTATACCGCCCGCAGTTGGAATCAGCTTCCAGAAGAGAGCAGATGTGCTAAAATATTAGTCACATTTAAATGCAGACTCAAAACTCATCTGTTTAGCTGTGCATTTACTGAATGAGCACTGTGCAATGTCCGAACTGATTGCACTATATTTTATGTATAATCATTTTCTATTCTTAACTGTTTTAAATTCATTTTAAACCTCTTAAATCAAAGTTCAATGTTTTAAATTCCTTGTTTTATTGTTGTGATTATTTAAAAAAAATTCATTTATTTTATGTAAAGCACTTTGAATTACCATTGTGCATGAAATGTGCTATATAAATAAACTTGCCTTGAAACTTGCCTTTCACATATATGAAGCATTCGTAATAAAAACCAGTTCCATGGCATAAGTTGCAAAAACGAACTAATTCTCATTGGGAATAAAGCTTTACAGCACATGTATGTTTTTATTCACTCTGTTTGCTTAGAAGCCCTAACAGACTATTCAGACTATTGCTGTTCATGGAAGCTCAAACATAATCCTGCAGTGTATAGAACCTATAACATGACTTTGTGTGCATGAAACTTCCAACACATTAAGGACTGTCTTTCTGTATTGCAAATACGTTTTTATTTCACATATATGAAGCATTCTTAATAAGAACCAGTTCCAAGGTACAAGTTGCAAAAATTAACAATCTCTTTGGGAATAAAAGCTTGACAACACATGTGTTTTCATTCTCTTTATTTGCTTAGAAGCACTAACACACTATTGCTGTTCATGGAAGCTCAAACATGATCCTGCTGTGTATAGAACCTATAACATGACTTTGTGTGCATGAAACTTCCAACACATTAAGAACTGTCTTTCTGTATTGCAAATAATTTTTTTTCACATTCTTGAAGCATTCTTAAGAATCAGTTCCATGGCATAAGTTGAAAAAACTAACTAACTCTCATTGGGAATAAAGCTTTGCAGCATATGTATGTTTTCAGTCACTCTATTTGCTTAGTTGCACTAACATGTTCACAGAAGCACTAAACTAATCTTCTTTTTCTTAGAATCTCTAACATAACTTCATGATCATAAAACTCCTAACGCATTAAAAGTCTTTCTGCATTGGAATAAAATGTTTAATTTGACATGTTAGAAACATCTTTTCTGTGGAAAAGCTTTGCTTTTAACATTGCATAAACCAACAGCTAACAGCTAAACAGCTAACAGCTTCATTTGCTTAGCTGAACTAACAGTGTTACTGCTCACAGAAGCAACAAACTAGGCTTCTTCGGCTTAGAAGCTCTAACATAACTTCATGAGTATAAAACTGCTAAAACATTCAAATCTGTCTTTCTGTGTTGCAAATAACATTTCATTTTACATGCCAGAAACATCTTTCATGTGGGCAAGCTTTATTCTTAACATTGCAAAAACCAATTTTCTGTAAAAGAGAAAGAAGTATTTCAGCATATGAGGGCTTGCAATCTCTTCATTTGCTTAGTTGCACTAACATAGTGTTACTGTTCACAGCAGCACTAAATTAATCTTATTGGGCTTTGAAGCTGCAACATAACTTCATGAGCAAAAAAAGGAAGAGAACTGAAGCCCACAGATGCTGGAAACTTTCTCTTTTAGAGAAAGTTGGTTTATGCAATAAGGCTAAAGCTTGCGCAAATAAAAGATGTTTCTCGCATGTGAATTTATGTTATTTGCAATACAGAGAGTCCGATTTAAATGTTTTAGGCTTTTATACTCATGAAGTTATGTTAGAGCTTCTAAGAACAAGAAGCCTAGTTTGTTGCTTCTGTGAACAGTAAACACTATGTTTGCATTCACTTCATTTGCTTAGTTGCACTAACATAGTGTTACTGCTCACAGAAGAAACAAACTAGGCTTCTTGTGCATAGAAGCTCTAACATATTTTCATGTGTATAAAACTGCTGCAACATTCAAATCTGTCTTTCTGCATTGCAAATAACATTTCATTTCACTTGTTAGAAACAACTTTCATGTTGGCAAACTTTAGACTAACATTGCATAAACCAAATTTCTGTAACAGCGAAAGAACATTTTCAGCATATGAGGGCTTGCATTCTCTTCAGTTGCTTAGCTGAACTAACATAGTGTTACTGCTTACAGAAGTAACAAACTAGGCTTATTGTGCTTAGAGGCTCTAACATAACTTCATGAGTTAATTTTCTGTAACAGAGAAAGAAGGTTATCAGCATATGAGGGCTTGCATTCTCTTCATTTACTTAGTTGCGCTAACTTAGTGTTACTGTTCACAGTAGAAACAAACTAGGCTTCTTGTGCATAGAAGCGCTAACATAACTTCATGAGTATAAAACTCCTAAAACATTCAAATCTGACATTCTTGCACTGCAAATAACATTTCATTTCACATGTTAGAAACATCTTTCATATGGGCAAGTTTCAGTCTTAATATCGCAAAAGCCAACTTTCTGTAACAGAGAAAGAACATTTTCAGCATATGAGGGCTTGCATTCTCTTCATTTGCTTAGCTGAACTAACATAGTGTAATTGCTCACAGAAGCAACAAACTAGGCTTTTTGGGCTTAGATGCTCTAACATATATTCATAAGCAAAAAAGTCCTAACACAATAAAATTTGTCTTTCTGCATTGCAAAAAACATTTCATTTCACTTGTTAGAAACAACTTTCATGTGGGCAAGCTTTATTCTTAACATTGCAGAAACCAACTTTCTGTCAAAGAGAAAGAAGTATTTCAGCATATGAGGGCTTGCAATATATTCATTTGCTTAGTTGCACTAACATAGTGTTACTGTTCACAGGAGCACTAAATTAAGCTTATTGGGCTTTGAAGCTGCAACATAACTTCATGAGCAAAAAAGTCCTAATACAATAAAATCTGTATTTCTGTATTGCAAATAACATTTCATTTCACGTGCCAGAAACATATTTCATGTGGGCAAGCTTTAATCTTAACATTGCAAAAACCAACTTTCTGTAAGAGAGAAAGAAGGTTTTCAGCAAATGAGGGCTTGCATTCGCTTCATTTGCTTAGTTGCACTAACATAGTGTTACTGTTCACAAGAGCACTAAATTAAGCTTCTTGGGCTTAGAAGCTCTAACATAAATTCATAAGCAAAAAAGGCCTAACACAATAAAATTTGTCTCTGCATTGCAAATAACATTTCATTTCACTTGTTAGAAACAACTTGCATGTAGGCAAGCTTTCGTCTTATTGCATAAACCAAATTTCTGTAACAGAGAAAGAACATTTTCAGCCTATTAGGGCTTGCATTCTCTTAATTTACTTAGTTGCACTAACTTAGTGTTACTGTTCACAGTAGAAACAAACTAGGCTTCTTGTGCATAGGAGCTTTAACATAACTTCATGAGAATAAAAGTGCTTAAACATTCAAATCTGACTCTGTATTGCAAATAACATTTCATTTCACATGCCAGAAACATCTTTCATGTAGGCAAGCTTTAGTCTTTACATTGCAAAAAACAACTTTCAGCAACAGAGAAAGAAGGTTTTTGGCATATGAGGGCTTGAATTCTCTTCTTTTGCTTAGTTGCTGTAACATAGTGTTACTGTTTACAGGAGCACTAAATTAAGCGTCTTGGGATTAGCAGCTTTAACTTAAATTCATGAGTATAAAACTCCTAAAACATTAAAATCTGACTTTCTTTATTGCAAATAACATTTCATTTCACATGCCAGAAACATCTTTCATGTGGGCAAGTTTTATACTTATTACAAAAAACAACTTTCTGTAAGAGAGAAAGAAGATTTTTAGCATATGAGGACTTGCATTCTCTTCATTTACTTAGTTGCACTAACATAGTGTTACTGTTCACTGGAACACAAAATTAAACTTCTTGAGTTTAGAAGCTTTAACATAACTTCATGAGAATAAAAGTGCTTAAACATTCAAATCTGACTCTGTATTGCAAATAACATTTCATTTCACATGCCAGAAACATCTTTCATGTGGGCAAGTTTTATACTTATTACAAAAAACAACTTTCTGTAAGAGAGAAAGAAGATTTTTAGCATATGAGGACTTGCATTCTCTTCATTTACTTAGTTGCACTAACATAGTGTTACTGTTCACTGGAACACAAAATTAAACTTCTTGAGTTTAGAGCAGCTTTAACTTAAATTCATGAGTATAAAACTCCTAAAACATTAAAATCTGACTTTCTTTATTGCAAATAACATTTCATTTCACATGCCAGAAACATCTTTCATATGGGCAAGCTTCAGTCTTAACATTGCAAAAAACAACTTTCAGTAACAGAGAAAGAAGGTTTTCAGCATATGAGGGTTTGCATTCTTTTCATTTGCTTAGTTGCATTAAAATAGCGTTACTGTTCACAGGAGCACTAAATTAAGCTTCTTGGGCTTAGAATCTCTAACAAAACCTCATGAGTATAAAACTCCTAAAACATTAAAATCTGTCTTTCTGTATTGCAAATAACATTTCATTTCACATGCCAGAAACATCTTTCATATGGGCAAGCTTCAGTCTTAACATTGCAAAAAACAACTTTCAGTAACAGAGAAAGAAGGTTTTCAGCATATGAGGGTTTGCATTCTTTTCATTTGCTTAGTTGCATTAAAATAGCGTTACTGTTCACAGGAGCACTAAATTAAGCTTCTTGGGCTTAGAATCTCTAACAAAACCTCATGAGTATAAAACTCCTAAAACATTAAAATCTGTCTTTCTGTATTGCAAATAACATTTCATTTCACATGCCAGAAACATCTTTCATGTGGGCAAGCTTTAGTAGTCTTAACATCGCAAAACCAACTTTCTGTAAAAGAGAGAAAGAAGGTTTTCAGCATATGAGGGCTTACATTCTCTTCATTTGCTTAGTTGCTCTAACATAGTGTTGCTGTTCACAGGAGCACTAAATTAAGCTTCTTGGGCTTAGAATCTCTAACATAACTTCATGAGCAAAAAAATTAAGAGAACTGAAGCCCACAGATGCTGGAAACCTTCTTTCTCTTTTAGAGAAAGATGGTTTATGCAATATTAAGGCTAAAGCTTGCGCAAATGAAAGATGTTTCTCACATAAGAAATTATATGTTATTTGCAATACAGAAAGTCCAATTTGAATGTTTTAGGTGTTTTATACTCATGAAGTTATGTAAGAGCTTCTTAGCACAAGAAGCCTAGTTTGTTGCTTCTGTTAACAGTAACACTATTTTTGCATTCTCTTCATTACTGTTCACAGGAGCACATAATTAATCTTCTTTGGCTTAGAACCTTTCACTTAAGTTCATGAGTATAAAAGTGCTTAAATATTCTAATCTGACTTTCTGTATTGCAAATAACATTTCATTTCACATGCCAGAAAGATATTTCATGTGGGCAAATGGGCTTATACGTAACATTACAAAAACCAACTTTCTGTTAGAGAGAAAGAAGATTTTTAGCATATGAGGACTTGCATTCTCTTCATTTACTTAGTTGCACTAACATAGTTTTACTGTTCACTGAAGAAACAAACTAGGCTTCTTGTGCGTAGAAGCTCTAACATAACTTCATGAGTATTTTAAAACTCCTATAAAACATTCAAATCTGACTTTCTGCATTGCAAATAACATTTCATTTCACATGCCAGAAACATCTTTCATATGGGCAAGCTTCAGTCTTAACATCGCAAAAACCAACTTTCTGTAACAAAGAAAGAAGGTTTTCAGCTTATGAGGGCTTGCATTCTCTTCTTTTGTAAGACAGCTTCTGTGAACAGTAAACACTATGTTTGCATTCTCTTCATTTGCTTAGTTGCACTATCATAGTGTAACTGTTCACAGGAGCACTAAATTAAGCTTCTTGGGCTTAGAAGCTCTAACATAACTTCATGAGTTAATTATCTGTAACAAAGTAGGTTTTCAGCATATGAGGGCTTGCATTCTCTTCTTTTGCTTAGTTGTTGTAAAATAGTGTTCCTGTTTACAGGAACACTAAATTAAACTTCTTGGGCATAGCAGCTCTAACATAACTTTATGAGTTTAAAACTTCTAAAACATTCTAATCCCACTTTCTGTATTGCAAATAATATTTCATTTCACATGCCAGAAACATCTTTTATGTGGGCCAGCGTTATAATTAACATTACAAAAACCAACTTTCTGTAAGAGAGAAAGAAGATTTTCAGCATATGAGGACTTGCATTCTCTTCATTTACTTAGTTGCACTAACATAGTGTTACAGTTCATTGAAGAAACAAACTAGGCTTCTTGTGCATAGAAGCTCTAACATAACTTCATGTGTATAAAACTCCTAAAACATTCTAATCCCACTTTCTGTATTGCAAATAACATTTCATTTTCCATGCCAGAAACACCTTTCATGTGAGCAAGCTTTATTCTTAGCATTGCAAAAATCAACTTTCTGTTAGAGCGAAAGTAGGTTTTCAGCATATGAGGGCTTGCATTCTCTTCATTTGCTTAGTTGCACTAACATAGTGTTACTGTTCACAGTAGAAACAAACTAGGCTTCTTGTGCATAGGAGCTCTAACATATTTTCATGAGTATAAAACTGCTACAACATTCAAATTTGTCTTTCTGCATTTCAAATAACATTTCATTTCACTTGTTAGAAACAACTTTAATGTTTGCAAGCTTTAGACTTTACATTGCATAATTCAAGTTTCTGTAACAGAGAAAGTAGGTTTTCAGCATATGAGGGCTTGCATTCTCTTCTTTTGCTTAGTTGTTGTAACATAGTGTTCCTGTTTACAGAAACAAACTAGGCTTCTTGTGCATAGGAGCTCTAACATATTTTCATGAGTATAAAACTGCTACAACATTCAAATTTGTCTTTCTGCATTTCAAATAACATTTCATTTCACTTGTTAGAAACAACTTTAATGTTTGCAAGCTTTAGACTTTACATTGCATAATTCAAGTTTCTGTAACAGAGAAAGTAGGTTTTCAGCATATGAGGGCTTGCATTCTCTTCTTTTGCTTAGTTGTTGTAACATAGTGTTCCTGTTTACAGAAACAAACTAGGCTTCTTGTGCATAGAAGTTTCTCGCATGTGAAATTACATGTTATTTGCAATACAGAGAGTCCGATTTAAATGTTTTAGGCTTTTATACTCATGAAGTTACGTTAGAGCTTCTTAAAACAAGAAGCCTAGTTTGTTGCTTCTGTGAACAGTAAACACTATGTTTGCATTCTCTTCATTTGCTTAGTTGCACTAACATAACTTCATGAGTATAAAACGCCTAAAACATTAAAATCTGACTTTCTGCATTGCAAATAACATTTCTTTTCATATGCCAGAGACATCTTTCATGTGGGCAAGCTTTATTCTTAACATTGCAAAAACCAACTTTCTGTAAGACAGAAATAAGGTTTTCAGCATATGAGGGCTTGCATTCTCTTAATTTGCTTAGTTGCACTAACATAGTGTTACGGTTCACAGTAGAAACAAACTAGGCTTCTTGTGCATAGAAATTTCTCGCATGTGAAATTATATGTTATTTGCAATACAGAGAGTCCGATTTAAATGTTTTAGGCTTTTATAGTCATAAAGTTACGTTATAGCGTCTTAGAACAAGAAGCCTAATTTGTTGCTTCTGTGAACAGTAAACACTATGTTTGCATTCTCTTCATTTGCTTAGTTGCACTAACATAGTGTTACGGTTCACAGTAGAAACAAACTAGGCTTCTTGTGCATAGAAATTTCTCGCATGTGAAATTATATGTTATTTGCAATACAGAGAGTCCGATTTAAATGTTTTAGGCTTTTATAGTCATAAAGTTACGTTATAGCGTCTTAGAACAAGAAGCCTAATTTGTTGCTTCTGTGAACAGTAAACACTATGTTTGCATTCTCTTCATTTGCTTAGTTGCACTAACATAGTGTTACTGCTCACAGAAGAAACAAACTAGGCTTCTTGTGCATAGAAGCGCTAACATAACTTCATGAGCAAAAAAGTGCTAATACAATAAAATCTGTATTTCTGTATTGCAAATAACATTTCATTTCACGTGTCAGAATACATCTATCATGTGGGCAAGCTTTATTCTTAACATTGCAAAACCCAACTTTCTGTAACAGAGAAAGAAGGTTTTCAGCATATGAGGGCTTGCAATATATTAATTTGCTTAGTTGCACTAACATAGTGTTACTGTTCACAGAAGAAACAAACTAGTCTTCTTGTGCATATGAGCTCTATCATTACTTCATGAGTATAAAACTGCTACAACATTCAAATCTGTCTTTCTGTATTTCAAATAACATTTCATTTCACTTGTTTGAAACAACTTTCATGTAGGCAAGCTTTAGACTCAACATTGTATCATTTCTGTATCATAAAGAAGGTTTTCAGCATATGAGGGCTTGCAATATATTAATTTGCTTAGTTGCACTAACATAGTGTTACTGTTCACAGAAGAAACAAACTAGTCTTCTTGTGCATATGAGCTCTATCATTACTTCATGAGTATAAAACTGCTACAACATTCAAATCTGTCTTTCTGTATTTCAAATAACATTTCATTTCACTTGTTTGAAACAACTTTCATGTAGGCAAGCTTTAGACTCAACATTGTATCATCATGAGTATAAAACTGCTACAACATTCAAATCTGTCTTTCTGTATTTCAAATAACATTTCATTTCACTTGTTTGAAACAACTTTCATGTAGGCAAGCTTTAGACTCAACATTGTATCATTTCTGTATCATAAAGAAGGTTTTCAGCATATGAGGGCTTGCATTCTGTTCATTTGCTTGGTTGCTCTAACATAACTTCATGAGTATAAAACTCCTAAAATATTAAAATCTGACTTTCTGTATTGCAAATAACATTTCATTTCACATGCCAGAAACACCTTTCATGTGGGCAAGCTTTATTCTTAACATTGCAAAAAACAACTTTCTGTCAGAGAGAAAGAAGGTTTTCAGCATATGAGGGCTTGCATTCTCTTCATTTGCTTAGTTGCACTAACATAGTTTTACTGCTTACAGAAGCAACAAACTAGGCTTCTTGGGCTTAGAAGCTCTAACATAAATTCAGAAGCAAAAAATTCCTAACACAATAAAATTGGTCTTTCTGCATTGCAAATAACATTTCATTTCACTTGTTAGAAACAACTTGCATGTAGGCAAGCTTTCGTATTAACATTGCAAAAACCAATTTTCTGTAACAGAGAAAGAACATTTTCAGCATATATGAGGGCTTGCATTCTCTTCATTTGCTTAGCTGAACTAACATAATGTTACTGCTCACAGAAGCAACAAACTAGGCTTCTTGGGCTTAGAAGCTCTAACTTAACTTCACGAGTATAAAACTGCTAAAACACTCAAATCTGTCTTTCTGTGTTGCAAATAACATTTCATTTCACATGCCAGAAACATCTTTCATGTGGACAAGCTGTATTCGTAACATTGCAAAAAACAACTTTCTGTAAAAGAGAAAGAAGTATTTCAGCATATGATGGCTTGCAATCTCTTCATTTGCTTAGTTGCACTAACATAGTGTTACTGTTCACAGCAACACTAAATTAATCTTATTGGGCTTTGAAGCTGCAACATAACTTCATGAGCAAAAAAAATGAAGAGAACTTAAGCCCACAGATGCTGGAAACCTTCTTTCTCTTTTAGAGAAAGTTGGTTTATGCAATGTTAAGACTAACGCTTGCGCAAATGAAAGATGATTCTCGCATGAGAAATTATATGTTATTTGCAATACAGAAAGTCCGATTTGAATGTTTTAGGCGTTTTATACTCATTAAGTTATGTAAGAGCTTCTTAGCACAAGAAGCCTAGTTTGTTGCTTCTGTTAACAGTAACACTATTTTTGCATTCTCTTCATTTGCTTAGTTGCACTAACATAGTGTTACTGTTCACAGTAGAAACAAACTAGGCTTCTTGTGCATAGGAGCTCTAATATATTTTCATGAGTATAAAACTGCTACAACATTCAAATCTGTCTTTCTGCGTTTCAAATAACATTTCAATTCACTTGCTAGAAACAACTTTAATGTTTGCAAGCTTTAGACTTTACATTGCATAATTCAAGTTTCTGTAACAGAGAAAGAAGGTTTTCAGCTAACATAACTTCATGAGCAAAAAAATGAAGAGAACTGAAGCCCACAGATGCTAGAAACCTTCTTTCTCTTTTAGAGAAAGTTGGTTTATGCAATGTTAAGACTAACGCTTGCGCAAATGAAAGATGATTCTCGCATGAGAAATTATATGTTATTTGCAATACAGAAAGTCCGATTTGAATGTTTTAGGCGTTTTATACTCATTAAGTTATGTAAGAGCTTCTTAGCACAAGAAGCCTAGTTTGTTGCTTCTGTTAACAGTAACACTATTTTTGCATTCTCTTCATTTGCTTAGTTGCACTAACATAGTGTTACTGTTCACAGTAGAAACAAACTAGGCTTCTTGTGCATAGGAGCTCTAATATATTTTCATGAGTATAAAACTGCTACAACATTCAAATCTGTCTTTCTGCGTTTCAAATAACATTTCAATTCACTTGCTAGAAACAACTTTAATGTTTGCAAGCTTTAGACTTTACATTGCATAATTCAAGTTTCTGTAACAGAGAAAGAAGGTTTTCAGCATATGAGGGCTTGCATTCTCTTCATTTGCTATGCACTAACATAGTGTTACTGTTCATAGGAGCACAAAATTAAGCTTCTTGGGCTGTGAACAGTACCTCTATGTTTGAACTCTCTTAATTTGCTTAGT
>NW_015505723.1:735446-739599 GCF_001515645.1 Sinocyclocheilus grahami | reverse complement strand
TGGAGACGCGAACCGTTTCAAATGATTCAGCCCGATTTGGTGAACCGGTTAAATCGAACGATTCGTTCGCGAACCGGACATCACAACTACTTGTTAGTTTTTGCATCATCATGGTTAAATATCAGTAAACATGCAGTGGTATGAATTACACCGAAACTTCAGACGGAAATGATTGGTACAAATGATGTCAGATTGACAACTTATCAGTTCTTCATACCTTTTCCATTTCTTTGGCAGTGTCTCCTCGAGCTCCCAAGTAGACCATGCTGAGCGCTGCGCTGATGCTCAGTGGGGAAAAGAACATGTTTCCCTCGGCGCTGCTCTCGCTCAGAGTCCGATAGAGATCCAGAGCGAAGAGACTGTTAGCACGAGAGAGACTCTCCATGACTGATGACACTGCTGCAAATAAAAACCACCAAACCAGCTGCGATTAAAAGTTTATGCAACCATCTTGCAAAACACTGTTAGGCGCCACGAGTGTAAATGTAGCATTTTACGTTTCTTAAGGATGTCCTGTTCTTTGGTTCGACAGCTCAGGCCGGTTCACTGCTGTGCCCAACTGCACACGTTTATAAAGTATTGTAACGTGTTCAAAATGTTCACTGCGTTTTTAAAAGATGTTCTCATAAAACCCTTGAATAAAAATAGCACAATGTTGTAATGACGCTCTTGCTGTATGTTTTTGAGGAAGCCCCGCCCTGTGTTTCCGCAGTTTCAAGTTCTCTGGTGCGAGTCGTGTAAACAAATCCTTTGTCATAACCCATCTCATCATTGATTGATGAATCTTGGTCTTAAAAACAGCTTTTTTTTTTTTAAATCTACAACTACCTAAGACAAACATACAATTCAAAAATCATTTTCAAAACACTATTGTGGTTATCGGTAGATTTCCTGACTTTCCTAATGCCATGTGTGAAGACAAGAACAAACGTATAGATTGTTCAGTTGATTTATTTGATACAATATTCAGACAAAAACACAATTCTTCATTTATGTGTAACATTTCTAGGATGGACCTCTGAATCTGCCAAGGAAGAGGATGCTGTTAGTGGGGTTGTGCCTGATGAAGAACATGAAGGGATGATCTGCTGTGAAATTCTGAAACTCTGGTCGACGGCATGCACCCAAACGCAAACAGACTGCAGTGGCTGCTGCTGCCTCCGTGCCTTCCTCATTCACCTCAACAAATGCTTTGTGGATCACCGCTGAAATGAAGAGCCCACACTGACTGCTCATGCCTGTCAGATCAGCCTTTGTTTCCTGGAACACAGAGCTCATACCCATCTCTTGCAATACTTCTAATAGGGAGCTCTCAACCTCCAGCTTGAACTTTGGCAAATGGACTCTGATATCCATCCTCATGGCCATTTTGTCTCTTTCAGTCCAGTCAAGCAGCTTGTCAAGTGTCAACTCGCTCTCCAGCTGTTTAACACACACACTGAAAAATAACATACACAAAACCAGACCTATTCCACAGGATCAAAACGATCAGAAAAAGATTAATAAAGGCTTTTTTGCTCACTTTCAGAAGAGGGTCAGAGCTGGTTTCGTTTGGAAGAAGGATCAACATGCTGAGCTCCTCCTGTTTATATGGTAACTCCAGCACCTGCAGTTCATACTCTGGGATGTATCTGAAGGGGAACTTTTTATTCTGATACATCATTTGCACAGGCCGGCTCTCATTCTGATTGAAGACAAAATTCATTAAATCAAAATATGCATAACATATAAAATTGGTTAATGCATGAGTGGGTGTTGGAAGAGTTACTTACAAGTAACTCTTGCAACAGTGGGTAAGCACTATCAATTGCAAAAGGTTTTAAGTTAATTCCAATTTGCTTATGCTGTTCCACTCCTAAAACAAAAGGTGGAAAGTACCTGGTTTATTTTAAATGGCATTTCTTTAGTTTCTCTTGCTTTAAATGTGTGCATCCAGTTCCCTTTGAAGTAGATGGCATTAACCAGAACTAGTCGAGTCATTCCAGTCACCATTCCCGGCTTGAGAAGATCTTTGATTTTATCTGAAAAACACCAGTGTTGCTGCTCATTTTATATGTAAAAAAAAGATAAAATATGTATACGTGTATCAAGTCCAAAATTATTCTTTCAAATCTAATTGTTTTTTATTTGTTGAAGAGCTGATGGTGCTGATACTCACTCTCTGTCTGCTCTTCCACCCATTTGTTAATGAGCTGTCGTGACTTGTCAGATGCTCCAATGAAGTCCACAGCCTGAAGTTCAGCGTGGTACAGCTTCAGAGTGGAGTCCAAATACTCCTGCAGCACAAAATAAAGATGGTGTCTCGGATCACACAGACAGCATCAAAATGAATCATTACTGAGGGCAGAATAAACTCACAGGTAAGAAGCTGAAGGTTTTCTCTCCATAGAGGCGGTTGGCCAATTTGAGGATGTAGGAGGCTGATGGACTGTTGATAGTTGAGGTGAGGGTCTCAAAATGAGAGTGAACATCAGAGACCGAACTGAAGGACAAAACCTACAAAGGGAAAGATGGATGGATAGATCTCACATATCTGATTAAATTAAGTTCGTTATTTAATGTACCGGGGAGGTTTCTTCATTAGGGCGATTGGACAACCCACCACTAAAGTGCGGAGGGGAGGTTTTTTTTTTCTTTCTATCACAGCTGTAACTGTTCTAGACTACTTGTTCTGCCTCTGAATATAAATATAGTCAAATAAGCATCGAGTCATGTTCTGTGGAGTACCGCCCCTTTTTGGGCGATTTCTCTCGGAGCAAGAATCGCCCAGACTGTTCTTATAGACTTCCATACAAAGATGTTTTTTTTTCGAACTGCAGGCACTGCAATGCAATCTCTGAGTTCCGGGAGGGCGAGCACTAACGTGCTTTCGTCATAAGTAACCTTAACCCGTGCAGCGATCGGTGGGAACAAACTCTGTAAATAAGAAATATGAAGTCAGGACTAGTCTGTATGGGCTGAATAAAGCAAACCAGCGAAGTTTTGATGGATGATGATTGTAATGGAGGTAAAGACGATTACAGTGACAAACAGGAGTCGTACATTATTAGACACGCCCGTTATTCTTAATGTGCAAACAAACAGACCGTGTATGTGCGCTCTCTTTTTGCACAAGCACATTTCAGTATGCTCGCATGTCTGGCAAGTGTTTTATAATTGACACTTGCTGAAGAAGCGTGTTTTTATAGGAGTTTGCTGCGGTCAGTGGTGTTTATATATGGGAATGAACACTCACTCTGACAGAGGAATTGTTCACTGGTGATGTCGAGCTGCCTTCAGATCACCATATTTGACAAATTCAGGATGTTATTTTTTACTTTTTAAATGTATGTTTTTGTTTAATAATTTGGAATGGATCGGTATATATTTATATAGTCAGGTTAAGGTGACTGGTATAGTGGTCTGTTTGCGTCTCTGTGTGGTCGTGTTTGGTATTGCAGCTTGACTTGTCGTTATTTCTATACTCTACGTATAGAAAATGCTCTCTAATCAAATGTATTTTTTTCTCACAGTTTTAGCTGTAGCACTGTACAGAAAAATGTTTTCATTTATCTTGAAAAAAGCTTGCAGAAAATAGTTTTGTGGGAATCATCCTCAATCTCTACCTTGGTAAAACAATTATCTTTACTTAAAATGTTTCAAGTCTTACTACTTCTCCTTTTGTAATAATGGGGAAAAATCATGTATGCTAAACTTTCTGGATGTGGCGCCCTACCTAGAAATTTTTTTCACCAGCCGCCACTGTACTAAAAACTGAAACTAGACTAAGATGAATAACACTAATGGTAACGTCTTTATTCCTCATACCTTTTCCATTTCTTTGGCAGTGTCTCCTCGAGCTCCCAAGTAGACCATGCTGAGCGCTGCGCTGATGCTCAGTGGGGAAAAGAACATGTTTCCCTCGGCGCTGCTCTCGCTCAGAGTCCGATAGAGATCCAGAGCGAAGAGACTGTTAGCACGAGAGAGACTCTCCATGACTGATAGAAGTGATAAGGAAATAACGCGAGAACCCGCGTGCGTCAGACCAGAGTTCTCGAGCAAGACTGTAATTTATATAAAAAATAAGTAAATATATATATTAGCCCGCAAATTGTCTGTGAGCTGATTTCCAGCTACAAGGAGAAAAAGAAAAACAGATTATGCAGGAGGGAGA
>NW_015505723.1:734656-735231 GCF_001515645.1 Sinocyclocheilus grahami | reverse complement strand
ATCTATTAAAATACTGATATTCTGGTCTATAACTCCTCCCCGAACTTCCCTCTGCCCTGTATCTTGGTCTCTCATTGGCTGTAGATCATCGCCGATGTAGTTTTCAGTCAGAAATCATTGCACACAGCGTGATTGTGAATCGCCTACTGCTCCAGATATTTAGCATGCCAAATATTTCTAGTGGTGGGAAGTTCGGATTATTTGACTGACTCGGACCTTTGAGTCTCGTTCAGCAAAATGAACAAATGTTTTTTCGAGTCATTTCGTTCATTTTAACAAAATATAATTAAAATATTGTGTTACTTCCCTAACACGTTTACTACTTACGCAAACGTTGATCACAATACAAAACTGCTATAAGAAACAGAAAAGATGAATTCATTATTTACCTGAGTATTCAGTCTATGATTAGCTCACCACCTCTTATTTGACAAGTCTTCGGGTTTGGGCTTATGGGTCTGTCACGTGATGAACGAACGACTCGGAAAAACCCGAAGACTCGAGATGAACTAATCAATTGTCTTTCCGGCTCAGACTGCATTGGTTAAAGCTTATGGGGCTGTCACGTGATGAAC
>NW_015505723.1:727039-734587 GCF_001515645.1 Sinocyclocheilus grahami | reverse complement strand
GGCGGTCGCACCCCCCCCCGGAGACGGCTCGTTCGCCGCGAGCCACATTAAAGATTCGTTCAAAACGACCGAATCGTTCAAGAACGACCCAACACTAAATATTTCACGGGCGTCGGCGATTCCCTCAGATTGTGTCTTTGATAATTCACACTGCGTGATTGTCACTCGTGTGAACGAGCACCGATTTGCCTCTGATTTCGGGCATTTGTCTGCAATTTTGTATAACCTTTCGGCAAGTGAAAAATCGGGCTAAAATCGTGCAGTGTGAACTCGGCATTAGAGCAAATTGGGTAAATTGGTTGAAAAACGCCCCTAGTGGTTCGAAATCGACTAGGATTAGCATTCTACAGATACACAGCCTGCCCTAAAACTTGTGACCTTTTGCGTTTGACCCACTCACAATACACTGACGTATTTCCGTTGTTTGGCCCAAATGTTCAATTAGGCGTCAAAACGATAAGTGTATGTAGAACTTTTGCTTACCTGATGGGACAAATTTGTAGTGTTGTATAATCGCAAGTACAGTTTTAACACTAGCTAGCAAATTAGCAAAATCATTCTTGTGATAGTCAAAAGCATTATCAAAAATGTGTTGCATTTTGTACCACAATTTTCCAGCTAAATTTGAACTCTAAATTAGTGTTTTCATCTCAGTCCAAATCCAAGACATTATATTTGTTGCGGTGCTCTTAAAAACAAACAGAAAAAATAATACAAAATTTGAATTATTGACATCTAAATACTAGTATTTATTGTTTTTTGTTGTTAGACAGACAAACATCACATATTTAAGATGGGCCTCTGAATCTTCCGAAGAAGAGGATGCTGTTGGTGGGATTGTGCCTGATGAAGAACAAGAAGGGGTGATCTGCCATGAAGTGCTCCTCTCGTAACATACAGAATGCCACAATGGCTGCCGTAGCGGCTGCTGCTTATATATATATATATATAAATATATATATATATATATATATAGCCCGCAAATTGTCTGTGAGCTGATTTCCAGCTACACGGAGAAAAAGAAAAACAGATTATGCAGGAGGGAGATGCAGGGAACAGGGATTGGGTGTTCTGCAAAGAGAGTTGGAGGTAAATAATTTTGCAGTAACTGTTATGCTGTTGTGGCTGGTCAAGCAAATGTTTGTGCTTGGTTCTGTATGATATAATTGTTCATATATCTATTAAAATACTGATATTCTGGTCTATAACTCCTCCCCGAACTTCCCTCTGCCCTGTATCTTGGTCTCTCATTGGCTGTAGATCATCGCCGATGTAGTTTTCAGTCAGAAATCATTGCACACAGCGTGATTGTGAATCGCCTACTGCTCCAGATATTTAGCATGCCAAATATTTCTAGTGGTGGGAAGTTCGGATTATTTGACTGACTCGGACCTTTGAGTCTCGTTCAGCAAAATGAACAAATGTTTTTTCGAGTCATTTCGTTCATTTTAACAAAATATAATTAAAATATTGTGTTACTTCCCTAACACGTTTACTACTTACGCAAACGTTGATCACACTACAAACAATACAAAACTGCTATAAGAAACAAAAGATTAATTCATTATTTACCTGGGTCTTCAGTCTATGATTAGCTCACCACCTCTTATTTGACAAGTCTTCGGGTTTGGGTTTATGGGTCTGTCACGTGATGAACGAACGACTCGGAAAAACCCGAAGACTCGAGATGAACTAATCAATTGTCTTTCCGGCTCAGACTGCATTGGTTAAAGCTTATGGGGCTGTCACGTGATGAACGATCGACTCGGGAAAAACCCGAAGACTGGAACCAGGTGAACTACTTGACTAATTCCAGTACAAAACCTATAGAATGTTGCGCATGCGCGACTGAACGAGTCACTCCCCGAGACGACTCGTTCTTCCCGAGCCACATTAAAGATTCGTTCAAAACGACCGAATCGTTCAAGAACGACCCAACACTAAATATTTCACGGGCGTCGGCGATTCCCTCAGATTGTGTCTTTGATAATTCACTTTGATTGTCACTCGTGTGAACGAGCACCGATTTGCCTCTGATTTCGGGCATTTGTTGGCAATTTTGTATAACCTTTCGGCAAGTGAAAAATCGGGCTAAAATCGTGCAGTGTGAACTCGGCATTAGAGAAAATTGGGTAAATTGGTTGAAAAACGCCCCTAGTGGTTCGAAATCGACTAGGATTAGCATTCTACAGATACACAGCCTGCCCTAAAACTTGTGACCTTTTGCGTTTGACCCACTCACAATACACTGACGTATTTCCGTTGTTTGGCCCAAATGTTCAATTAGGCGTCAAAACGATAAGTGTATGTAGAACTTTTGCTTACCTGATGGGACAAATTTGTAGTGTTGTATAATCGCAAGTACAGTTTTAACACTAGCTAGCAAATTAGCAAAATCATTCTTGTGATAGTCAAAAGCATTATCAAAAATGTGTTGCATTTTGTACCACAATTTTCCAGCTAAATTTGAACTCTAAATTAGTGTTTTCATCTCAGTCCAAATCCAAGACATTATATTTGTTGCGGTGCTCTTAAAAACAAACAGAAAAAATAATACAAAATTTGAATTATTGACATCTAAATACTAGTATTTATTGTTTTTTGTTGTTAGACAGACAAACATCACATATTTAAGATGGGCCTCTGAATCTTCCGAAGAAGAGGATGCTGTTGGTGGGATTGTGCCTGATGAAGAACAAGAAGGGGTGATCTGCCATGAAGTGCTCCTCTCGTAACATACAGAATGCCACAATGGCTGCCGTAGCGGCTGCTGCTTCTGTGCCTTCTTCATTTACATCCACAAAGGCCTTGTGGGCCACTGCCGAAAGAAAGAGGCCACCCTGCCTGCTCATGCCAGTCAGATCAGCCTTTGGACCCTGAAACACAGAGGTCATCCCCATCCCCATCAATATTTCTGCTAAGGAGCTCTCAACCTCCAGCTTGAACTTTGGCAAGTGGACTATGATTTCTGTGTGGGTGTCCATATTGTTTCTGTTGGTCCATTCATGCAGCTTATCAAGGGTCAGCTCGCTCTCCAGCTGTCAAACACACATGCACATGAGTCTCTGAATATACACAAGATTACAATATTTTCAAGTCAAGCAGATCAGTACGAAAACTTTTTGCCGACCTTATGAAGAGGGTCAGAGCCATCCTGACTTTCCTCAGGAAGAAGGATCAACATGCTGAGCTCCTCCTTTACGTATGGCAACTCCAGCACTTGCAAGCGGTGGTCACAGACATAGTTTAAGGGGAACTTTTTCTTCTGGTACATCATTTGCACTGGCCGGCGATCATTCTGATGGAAGACAAATACACGTACCAATGGGAAAGTGAACACAAAAAAGAGTATGACCCTCTATCAAGTAGATATGATTTAGTACGCATAGTGTAAGGACATACCACTGCATTTGTATAATATTTTGCAAACAGACCTGGTTCATTTTAAATGGCATTTCTTTAGTGTCTTGAGCATTAAATTTCTGAAGCCAATTCCCTTTGAAATAGATGGCATTAACCAGAGCTAGTCGGGTCATTCCGGTCATCATTCCTGGCTTGATAAGGTCTTTGATTTTATCTGAAAAACACGAGTTTGTGTTTCTGACTTCACATCTGTACTTTTAAAAAATATATTCTATCAACAGGTCCAAACTGATTCATTAATCTGAAATAGAACTGTTTATTGAACTGATCTTCTCACTCTCTGTCTGCTCTTCCACCCATTTGTTAATGAGCTGTCGTGACTCATCAAATGCTCCAATGAAGTCCACAGCCTGAAGGTCAGCGTGGTACAGCTTCAGAGTGGAGTCCAAATACTCCTGCAGCCCACATGACAACAATCAGCAAAAAATACCTCACGAAAGACCTCTAAATTGTGAAGTTAAACAATAATTGATGGAAAAGAATATGTCTAAGGCTTAGCTTCCAAATGTCTTTTTGTTAAAGGCAGAATAAACTCACAGGTAAGAAGCTGAAGGTTTTCTCTCCGTAGAGACGGTTGGCCAGTCTGAGGATATAGGAAGCTGATGGACTGTTGATTGCTGAGGTGAGGCTCTCAAAATGAGAGTGAACATCAGAAACAGAACTGAAGGACAAAACCTATAAAGAGAAAGAGGAGTTCACATATTAACTTGTTTACACAAGAGAGACTTTACTAATGCACTCTAAAAGAAATGCTGGGTTAAAAAGGGACAAACCCAGCTATTGGGTTGTTTTGACCCAGCGGTTGGGTTCAAAACAATTACCAGCCACTGGGTCAAAGCAACCCGACAGCTGGGTTTGTCCCTTTTTAACCCAGCATTTTTTAGAGTGCACGAAAGACCTCTAAATTGTGAAGTTAAACAATAATTGATGGAAAAGAATATGTCTAAGGCTTAGCTTCCAAATGTCTTTTTGTTAAAGGCAGAATAAACTCACAGGTAAGAAGCTGAAGGTTTTCTCTCCGTAGAGACGGTTGGCCAGTCTGAGGATATAGGAAGCTGATGGACTGTTGATTGCTGAGGTGAGGCTCTCAAAATGAGAGTGAACATCAGAAACAGAACTGAAGGACAAAACCTATAAAGAGAAAGAGGAGTTCACATATTAACTTTTTGAACCCAACCAGCGGTTGGGTTCAAAACAATTACCAGCCACTGGGTCAAAGCAACCCGACAGCTGGGTTTGTCCCTTTTTAACCCAGCATTTTTTAGAGTGTAGTTGTACAAAATTGGTCATTTTTATTATATATTTCTCTTTTGTTCAAAAGTTTTTAAATGCCCATGGTATGTTACAGAATAAGCTAAGGGTGTGCACCGAAGAGCCTGTTCTGAGCACATTTATTTCAAGGAGTAAACTAAATGTTGTCAAAGTCTGAAGTACATTGTCAAGACAATTTACATTATCTAGATGAGTCTGAAATTAAATCAAATCACGTCAGCAAGCTAAGAGCACGCACAAGTTGGCTTTTGTGGCTAAAATCTCAGTTGTTTTTTTCTTTCAGACCTGGATGCACTTTTCTGCTTTTTAAGCTCCTTCTAATAGAGCAGCTTGAAAGAGTGGGAGAGAGAGGTATGTGCAGCTGTAATCATTTGTCTCTGTTGAGTCAGTTGCTCTCTGGTAGTACCACAGTCTGCATGTGCTCTTTGGCTAATCAAATGTCCTGCTATGTCTAGGTCCTCAATAAACGTCAAATGCTTTGCATTTGATTTCAGTCTAAGCATGCAAATATACTTTCTAATAGATTGCTGATGTATGGTTGAAGTCAGCATATAGCACTGCAGTGTTTATGCAACTTGGAACATTTTCATTACTTCTATATGTTAGTTAATATGTTACCACTGTGGCTATACCTACCCAATAAACTATAGATTTGCTATGGTATTCACCACCATGAACAGTAGTGTAGGGCCAGTAGGTCCTAACTGAATTCACTTAAACTCAATGACAATGTTATTTTGAATGAGAGCACATTTTCTGCAGTAAAAAAAATGCTTTGGGAATTTTCTTGAATTGGCCACATCTATGGATAATTAACTGAAATGACAGGAAGAATTCACTGCATGATAATGTCAACTCAAACTTTCACGGTTACCCAACAGAAAAGAGTCGACAATCTATACATCTATATTTTCTCAACCCTAAAATGTATTAGGCCTAATTAATTAACACAAGCATTCTCACCTAAACTCTCAAATAATTCTAAGATACTGAGAATGAAAGGTATTTTTTCACTAAATCTTGCTTAAATAAACAAACTTGCCAGGTAAAAACTCATAACTGTGTGATATTGTTTGGCTGTGATAAATGCAACTCTGTGTCAAGCTCATACTATGAGCAAATATTTACCCCTTTGACTTTTGGGCCTCACCCCATTTTTTTTCTGTCAAACAGGTTTGTTGTTTTCCCCTTGTTTTGGGTTATGGTTTTTGTTTTCTAGCTGGATTTCCCAATCAAGGATTACTGTAAGTGTGCAGAATGTAACCTATTTGTAGATTCACAACTGACAAAAAAAAAAAAAAAAACTCCCACACAGACCTTTGCTTGTTCTCCAGATGCTTATACTTCATACCTTTTCCATTTCTTTGGCAGTGTCTCCTCGAGCTCCCAAGTAGACCATGCTGAGCGCTGCGCTGATGCTCAGTGGGGAAAAGAACATGTTTCCCTCGGCGTTGCTCTCGCTCAGAGTCCGATAGAGATCCAGAGCGAAGAGACTGTTAGCACGAGAGAGACTCTCCATGACTGATGACACTACGAAAAAAAGAGCCCCATCATTTATGCAACCATCGTTAAAATCCATAGCCTAGCGCAATATTTTCACAAAAAGCAGCAAAGAGTATTGAGCAGATCAAGAGTATAAACTATTTGGTTTATGAATGTCCTGCGTTAGTATACAAAATATCTCTAGAATGCTGTACATTCTGCTAATATAATGTCCTTTTGTTTAAACATATGTAATAATATGCATATCACCGTAAATATTTCCCTTGCGCGCAGAGGTTTGATTACACTTCAGAGATCAACTGAGAGAGAAACACGGAGGTTGCACGTAACATTAGTTATTCCGACACTCCAGTCCCGAGCACCTGTTTTTGAGAACTGTACGTGTACAGATTAAGTATTACCTACCTTTTATAAAAGATGCTTGTCCCAAAAGAACGTCTGAGTGAAAGAGAAACCTGCCCTGGAGTCATGCGATATAAATGGACCAGCAACGCCCATAAAGCGCAGAACAAGCTAGACAGGCAAACTGCATAAGTTAGACATATCACAGGTGAGTCAGTCTCACACTCCCCCACCCTTTTGTTACCTTTTCATGTGCTTCCCTTATTTTACTGCATAAATGTGCAACTTTTTAACCAGCCAATTTCAAAATCGAGTGAAACATTTGTTGGAATGTTTGAGTGTGCATTCTACGGAGAGGCAGAGAGAGAGAGAGTGGACAATAGGAAATACACTTTGTTTTGTCAGCAACACAAGGCAGATGCATTCAATGAATGTGACAGCTCTGGACTAATCAGTTGGACTTTGTGCATAAAGGGTGAGTCACACTGTTGGATCAGAGGTTCTGTGCAATAAAACCTTGTCAACGGCCTTTCACAATAGGGGCTGTGTTTGTGGAGGAAGTGTTTGTCCGAAATGCTGCTTCACTCCTGTAAAAAAAAAAGGTTTGTTTGTTCTTGACTGATATATTAAGCATATAGAGCAAGGGTTTGTGAACTCCAGTCCTGGAGAGCCGCAGCCCTAATAAAAACTCACCTGCCTGTAACCTCCTAGTAACCCTTCAGACCTTGATTAGCTTGTTCAGGTGTGTTTGATTAGGGTTGAAGCTCTCCAGGTCCGACTTTCAACACCCCTGATATAGAGTATTGATTTCGTCAGGTTACCTGAAGTTGCTACCTTAAGAGATAACGCCAATCAATTGGCATGATAAAGAATTATGAATGAAAAAATCAGCTACCTCACTATCAATGTCAGTATCATTTAATTACACATTAAGTACAGATTGAGCAATTAGCTGAAGCTTGGACATTGTTCTGTTAACTTAAAGTTGCTCCTATACACACACACACA
>NW_015505723.1:689722-709943 GCF_001515645.1 Sinocyclocheilus grahami | reverse complement strand
AGCTGGGTTTGTCCCTTTTTAACCCAGCATTTTTTAGAGTGTAGTTGTACAAAATTGGTCATTTTTATTATATATTTCTCTTTTGTTCAAAAGTTTTTAAATGCCCATGGTATGTTACAGAATAAGCTAAGGGTGTGCACCGAAGAGCCTGTTCTGAGCACATTTATTTCAAGGAGTAAACTAAATGTTGTCAAAGTCTGAAGTACATTGTCAAGACAATTTACATTATCTAGATGAGTCTGAAATTAAATCAAATCACGTCAGCAAGCTAAGAGCACGCACAAGTTGGCTTTTGTGGCTAAAATCTCAGTTGTTTTTTTCTTTCAGACCTGGATGCACTTTTCTGCTTTTTAAGCTCCTTCTAATAGAGCAGCTTGAAAGAGTGGGAGAGAGAGGTATGTGCAGCTGTAATCATTTGTCTCTGTTGAGTCAGTTGCTCTCTGGTAGTACCACAGTCTGCATGTGCTCTTTGGCTAATCAAATGTCCTGCTATGTCTAGGTCCTCAATAAACGTCAAATGCTTTGCATTTGATTTCAGTCTAAGCATGCAAATATACTTTCTAATAGATTGCTGATGTATGGTTGAAGTCAGCATATAGCACTGCAGTGTTTATGCAACTTGGAACATTTTCATTACTTCTATATGTTAGTTAATATGTTACCACTGTGGCTATACCTACCCAATAAACTATAGATTTGCTATGGTATTCACCACCATGAACAGTAGTGTAGGGCCAGTAGGTCCTAACTGAATTCACTTAAACTCAATGACAATGTTATTTTGAATGAGAGCACATTTTCTGCAGTAAAAAAAATGCTTTGGGAATTTTCTTGAATTGGCCACATCTATGGATAATTAACTGAAATGACAGGAAGAATTCACTGCATGATAATGTCAACTCAAACTTTCACGGTTACCCAACAGAAAAGAGTCGACAATCTATACATCTATATTTTCTCAACCCTAAAATGTATTAGGCCTAATTAATTAACACAAGCATTCTCACCTAAACTCTCAAATAATTCTAAGATACTGAGAATGAAAGGTATTTTTTCACTAAATCTTGCTTAAATAAACAAACTTGCCAGGTAAAAACTCATAACTGTGTGATATTGTTTGGCTGTGATAAATGCAACTCTGTGTCAAGCTCATACTATGAGCAAATATTTACCCCTTTGACTTTTGGGCCTCCCCCCATTTTTTTTCTGTCAAACAGGTTTGTTGTTTTCCCCTTGTTTTGGGTTATGGTTTTTGTTTTCTAGCTGGATTTCCCAATCAAGGATTACTGTAAGTGTGCAGAACCTATTTGTAGATTCACAACTGACAAAAAAAAAAAAAAACTCCCACACAGACCTTTGCTTGTTCTCCAGATGCTTATACTTCATACCTTTTCCATTTCTTTGGCAGTGTCTCCTCGAGCTCCCAAGTAGACCATGCTGAGCGCTGCGCTGATGCTCAGTGGGGAAAAGAACATGTTTCCCTCGGCGCTGCTCTCGCTCAGAGTCCGATAGAGATCCAGAGCGAAGAGACTGTTAGCACGAGAGAGACTCTCCATGACTGATGACACTACGAAAAAAAGAGCCCCATCATTTATGCAACCATCGTTAAAATCCATAGCCTAGCGCAATATTTTCACAAAAAGCAGCAAAGAGTATTGAGCAGATCAAGAGTATAAACTATTTGGTTTATGAATGTCCTGCGTTAGTATACAAAATATCTCTAGAATGCTGTACATTCTGCTAATATAATGTCCTTTTGTTTAAACATATGTAATAATATGCATATCACCGTAAATATTTCCCTTGCGCGCAGAGGTTTGATTACACTTCAGAGATCAACTGAGAGAGAAACACGGAGGTTGCACGTAACATTAGTTATTCCGACACTCCAGTCCCGAGCACCTGTTTTTGAGAACTGTACGTGTACAGATTAAGTATTACCTACCTTTTATAAAAGATGCTTGTCCCAAAAGAACGTCTGAGTGAAAGAGAAACCTGCCCTGGAGTCATGCGATATAAATGGACCAGCAACGCCCATAAAGCGCAGAACAAGCTAGACAGGCAAACTGCATAAGTTAGACATATCACAGGTGAGTCAGTCTCACACTCCCCCACCCTTTTGTTACCTTTTCATGTGCTTCCCTTATTTTACTGCATAAATGTGCAACTTTTTAACCAGCCAATTTCAAAATCGAGTGAAACATTTGTTGGAATGTTTGAGTGTGCATTCTACGGAGAGGCAGAGAGAGAGAGAGAGTGGACAATAGGAAATACACTTTGTTTTGTCAGCAACACAAGGCAGATGCATTCAATGAATGTGACAGCTCTGGACTAATCAGTTGGACTTTGTGCATAAAGGGTGAGTCACACTGTTGGATCAGAGGTTCTGTGCAATAAAACCTTGTCAACGGCCTTTCACAATAGGGGCTGTGTTTGTGGAGGAAGTGTTTGTCCGAAATGCTGCTTCACTCCTGTAAAAAAAAAAGGTTTGTTTGTTCTTGACTGATATATTAAGCATATAGAGCAAGGGTTTGTGAACTCCAGTCCTGGAGAGCCGCAGCCCTAATAAAAACTCACCTGCCTGTAACCTCCTAGTAACCCTTCAGACCTTGATTAGCTTGTTCAGGTGTGTTTGATTAGGGTTGAAGCTCTCCAGGTCCGACTTTCAACACCCCTGATATAGAGTATTGATTTCGTCAGGTTACCTGAAGTTGCTACCTTAAGAGATAACGCCAATCAATTGGCATGATAAAGAATTATGAATGAAAAAATCAGCTACCTCACTATCAATGTCAGTATCATTTAATTACACATTAAGTACAGATTGAGCAATTAGCTGAAGCTTGGACATTGTTCTGTTAACTTAAAGTTGCTCCTATACACACACACACACATACACACACCATTTCTTATTATTATCAATGTTGAAAACAGTTATGCTGCTTAATATTTTGTGTAATATTTTTTCAGGAAACTTTGTTGAAAAGAAAGTTTAAAGAACAAGATTTTATTTGAAATAGAAATCTCTTGCATCATTATTATAAATGGCTTTACTGTCACTTTTGATCAATTGAGGTGTCCCTGCTGAATAGCATATTTAGCCTACATTTCGCAACTGCACTCACAGTGACCCAAGTTCGATTCCTGTTATGAGGTCCTTTGTCGATTCCGCTTCCCTCTTCTTCCAGTGCTTTCCTGAAAAAAAATAGGGTTAGTCTAACCTGAAATGAAACCTCTGTCAACTCTCAAATCTCACTCTCCATTCCTCTTATTTTAACAAGCAAGTCTGTGTTCAGTTAAAGCAACAGCATTTGGTGTGAACCTGGAGAGGCACGTCAATGCACCATTTTCAGAAATCTGAACATCGACACAACAGGGTTATGCAATAATAACTTTTTTAGAAGCACAGGGGTCAAAATTTAGGAGCAATGTTTAAAGGCCCCTGCACAATGACATTTGTGAGCCACTAGATAGCAGAATTACTCATGATTTGTAGCATGCAGGTTTATCTAAGGCCTTTATTTTCAATTTACTGTCATAAGCACTTTTTTTTAACTAAAGTTTTTACTTAAGTTTATTGCATAAGCACATATTTAATAATACAATATGTCCATAACATGTGGAATAGCAGTTCTTGGTTCTATGAGCAGGTTACTGTGTAGATATGTTTTGTACACACAGACAGACAATCACTCACAGACAGACACATTCAAACACATACCATTGCTGCTCTTGAATTACTCACAGACAGCAGCACTTACACGTCAGATTGAGGTTTAAATAAAACTCTTCGTGTCAGCACCATGGTTTGCTGTTTCCACACCTCACACTGCATGCATACTTTCACCAGTGTGTGTGTGTGTGTTTGGTGTTAATTAGCTCTAGTATGTCCCCAGAATTTAGCTAAATCTGACAACCTCCCTTTGGGGACATCCGCAACTGGTAAATTAATTCATAAAGCAAATACTGTTTTTGACTAATAATGCAAAATGCAAATGATTTCTGTAAGAGTTAGGGTTTGGAAAACGATCATTGTGGAACAATTAACTTAATATAAAGCAATGTAAAGCTATGGTATGCCCTCATTTAGACACCTAACTAAATGTGTGAGTATGTAAGAAGACAGAGAAGTAGTCAGGGGGGACTTAAGAGTATAACGTGGCTCCCTGACAGAAGGGGGGAATGGTTGGCTATGAAAATACTGTGTGTAACTTTGCTCTGTGGCTGACAGACAGGCAGGCACACACACCGCTTCCTGAGTGTACCAAACATCTGCAAATGTACTGAAACACTTACCCCACCAACACAGAAACACAGAGATACACTCAGACGCAGGCACTTTCCTTGACCTCATTCCCAGAACAACCAAAGAAGTGATGTTGCAAGCATAAAGAATGTGTAAATAAATATAAAACAACAACAACAACATTAATAAATTGTTATTAAATAGCAACAATAATCATTGTAATAATAATTATAATTATTATACATTAAACATTTTAAAAGCTGACTTTCTGTTATGTGACCATAAAATGTTAGAACCCTTTTAAATGTATTACATGCTCATACAAGTTCATGAAAAGACAAGAGCAGCTGCAGTTTGGCTTTGATCCTGCTATTTTCAATGAGAACACAGTCCATCATATACAACACAAGTGCCAGCCCATAGCATAGCTAACCTATATTCCAACACAATAAAGGAATCTTTATAGCTTTAACTACAGGGACACAGAGTGAGAAGAGATCATCACCTGTTGAACTGTCACAAATAAGCCAGGGAGAACAGAATTTGACCTGGTTCTTCTGTCTGGTGGTCTGTCCCACTAGATTTGCCATTCTCAAAGGCACTAGATAAATTGTTATTTATCTACAGATGTGGATTCGCCATATTGCCTACATTTGACCTTTTCCTTGAACAGCATTATTCAAACAGCACTGTTGCAAAAATAGTGCGCATTTAAGTCTTAAAGACTTAGTCCATGAGGTGGTTTCTCACTGACGGTTCAATCACAGCTGAAGGCTATAAATAATATGAGTGACAAGACAATATTGTTTCCAAACATTTCAATTAATGCTTGAATACACTGACTTATAATAATGTGTTTTGGGAGTGACTTTGGTGAGCGGGTATGAAAAAGGGCGGATTGCTTTATGGCACTGACACTTGTAAGGCTATTCACTGTAATTACGACAATGATACATTTACGACAATGAATTTGACTTAACTGTAGGGAACGTAACAATAAATTAAATTTTATGCCTATTAGATCGTGTTTTAGTAATGTCTACACCTATACCCAACCCTAAACCTACCCCTTACAATAATGCAAAATCAGTAATTATTGTTATACAGTGTGACAGATGCGTGTGCGCATACCCAGTAACCGCAGCTGTATACCTTTAAGCCTTAACCAACTGTAGGGGGCTCCAAAATCGAAAAATACACAAAACTACATACAGTTGCTTTAAATATGTGTATTGACTCTCCTAACTGGTCAGTAATTCCTCCCCAACCATCCTCATGCTATTTGATTAATCAAATAAAAAAATTAAAATTAAAAAAATTAAATTAAAATTAAAGTTTTTAAATCTGTTTTGTAGTAAGTAGATAGAGAATTTCTTTGCACTAAGATTTTGTTGGTTTTTACAATAATGAATTCCCCCTTACTCTCCACACAAACATACATATACACAGGAAAGGGGAACACATGGCACTGAAATTCCACACCCTCTACAATAACATGTTTAACCCCCTTCCCACTCCATGCACTTCTCTTATCCCCTCCACATCCCTCCACCCCCACCACACATTTAGAATTGACTCGTCTCTGACTTTGCTGACCCATTCCCACATCCCACAGACTCTCTCTCTCTCTCCCTCTCTCTCCTTGCTTATTTGACAGTGTGCCACTTACACAGTGTATACTATTCACACAAGACACCATGTCTGAGGCTGATCGCAGATTTATGGCTAAACATCCTTGATACAGGCTGTGTTTTACAGCTAAAGGAAGAGAAAAGGGAAAACCTCACTTGGAGGGACTTGCCGACCCGCTTAATTAAATGTAAGTGGAAGTCACATTACATATCACAGTATGATATTATAAATATGCTACAAAACACTATAGTAAGATGTACTGCAATCATATATGCTTTTATTGAACGTAACAGCTGCTATGGTGTTGCATTAATACTTAAACTCTATCAAGATGTGTGTTGGTAAATGTTTGTGTTGAATCTATTGGTATAAGTAAAAAGTACATTGAAGTATGTGTAATTTTACACTGCACTGCTATTACCATTAGGCAGCTGCAAAAGTGATGGTGTTGATATAAGATCAGAGATTAAACGTTCCCTGGTCCTATGTATGAGTACAAAATAGCTCTGCAAGCTTTATAGTCATTGGATTTAATTTCATTTTACAACAGACTAGTCGTCATTCATCAAGACATACATTTCAACCCATAGATTGTGTTTTAAACTAAGATTTAAACCCATATGAAATATCCTTTATTTGGGCAGAGCTTTAAGACAATCTTTCCTAGCTTCCAAACTTAAATGTTTCTTCTGCCATATGTTAGCAAGTGAAAACTGTCAGTCAAAAATAATTAAGAAGAAGTGACGTCAAAGAAGTGACGTTCCAAGAAACAAGCTGCCAAAATCTTCTTGGCTAGGGGTCCAACGTAATGATATATTCTCTTAGGGCCCTATCAAAGGAACATCTTAACCCTAGAATCATATCTAATCAGTTTAGTTACCATGTCCATTTCATTTAGTACCTACTTTAAGACAATCTGTTCATTTTCTTACACAGATTAAAAAATTAACTTAATGTGATGTTAGCCTTTGTAGGACTTCTGCTTGACATTACATGTTGCTTTTTTCACATAACGTGAGAAATGCATTTACCTACAAAACAGACGCAAAGCAATGTTCACTCTTGCATTCTTTTTGGGTCTTTTTTCACTCAACATCCTCTTCTTTTTAATGTTTATCTGTTTATCCGTTGTTGACAGTTGATACATTTTGGATATTTCCAAACTCATAAAAACTGATCGAAGTAGGCTACATCTATCATATTTTTCCCATTTATGGACTGCCTGCTGAAAAATCGCCAAGTTGATTGTAAAGCAGAAAGGCTCTCAAAAGCTTCTGATTGGATACAAAACAAATTTGACTTCAGCCAGCAATTACTTGCTTTTACTGGTTAGAAAGACTAGGGCGGTTACATAGATTGGCTTGATATCTCAGAATAGCTAGTTATTTCAGTGATACCTTTCAGAGAGTAGGATAATTTTTCAGTACTATTTCATAAAATAACCTACTGTGTTCTATAAATGTGTTCACCCCCCCCCCCCCAAATAAATTAAAATAAATAGAAAAATAAAACTCAATCCCTTAGAATGATCCCTTCATAACAAATACCAAACTTACATTTACATCTTACTTTTGCGTTTTAAAAACTTGTTGCGTGCAGACAAATGTATATATATATACCTAATTAAATCAATTTATTATGTAGGCCTAGTAATGGTACACAAAGTAATTTTTTTCAAGTTATCAAGAAATTTAAAAAATGAGTGATTACATCATAAAAACCATCTTCCAAACTGTAATTTGTCTTACCTTCAATCGCTACGGTAAGCTTATAATAAGTGTTCATATTTTAGACCTGTCTGGAGGAATTTCGCAAGTAACTCTGTATGTATGTCTCCTCATATTGGTCAGCATTACCTCTCCAGCTACTCTGACATGGCATAAAGCTGAAAGTTAGTTGTCACAGCAAGCGAGAAATATTAACAATTTACCATGCAAAATGGCAAATCAATAGTAAAAACAAAAAACAAAGAAACCCAGAACATAGCACAAGCAAAGTCTACAAGGAGAAGGGAAAACGACAGATTCAGTAATATAACCAGAATCAACATTGGCTTTTTAGAGGTGGTGAGAACTTAAGAGATATGAAAGTATTTAAAACCGACCCAGAAATGGCTTCTTACAGGCAAGATATTTAATTTAACCAACAGATAGCCATGTAGCTTATAACAGAAGAGTTCATTACATAGGGTTAGCTATTGTAAATGGTAATTTCATTATAAACTGTGTAAATTATAAACCTATGGATCGCCAATCATGTATCAGCATCCTACTGTTTTTACCATTTCGTTATATGGCACAAATAGTAAGAGTAATATGCTAGTATAACGTACCAAATCCAGCAACTGTCTTTATGAGCTATTGAATCATTCGCTGAGCTGATTTGTTCTGATCTGATTCATTCAAGAATGTGCTACCTTGTGTTGCTCTGATAAATCATCTGTGTAAATAGTTTAAACACATTTAAATAGTTTAAATTAATGTCTTTAGCTGTAAAAATAGTGCACTTTCCACTTACACTTATACCTGTGTTTTGGTTGCATTTCATCCACAGAGGTTCAGAGCTGATAAACTGTAAACTTTTGTAACGTCATTAATTTAAAAAAAACATCAGCGTTTACAATTACTCAAGACTTACCCACTCAGATGACATCTTTGGGTACATCAGTGCTACAAACTACAAACTATCAAACTACATTCATCTGTACAGAGCCGAAGCACAATATATAATAAATGCTGGCACTGATAATGCAGGCACAAACATTTTTATTTTGTTTGGTAACTGAGATTGTCTTGGGATGTGCTGACAGAAAGTCAAAGAGTTTGCCTTTCATCACTGTAGCATAAGCCATTCAAAGCCCTTTAATTGAGACTATGTAACACTGCACCAGAGAATATAACAGCAAGGCCAGATCACAGTACATAGTCACGCACCCATTGCACCGGAAAAAATGGCAACAACAATGTCTGCTATTAAGATGAATGGAAAAAAAGTTGAAAAACAAAAGCTACTAGGTTTTTAGATTTTCCCCCTGCAAATCACAAGTATTTCATAGGATTTGTTCACCGCTCTATATCAAAATATTAGTGTCTGGCATTATGGAAAAAGACCTAACATGAGCCTAAAATACAGTGTGACAAAAGGTCTCCCAAACTAATCGAGAGGAACCGACATTCTTATGTCATTATAGGGAATAATGCTTCGCCACAGGCGCCAGAGCAGATTGAGGCTTGTGTCTGGTTTGAAAATAGAGCGTTGTTCTTGTTGCTGGGGTGTCCCAACCTCAAGGGGATCACTCCACTCTAGGACTTTCTGTTACCCCAGGGCATGCAGATGGATCAGCGTGCTATGTGCAGAATGGCATCTCAACTGATCCCTTGGAAAGAGAACAACACACTTAGTTCTTATGAGAGTATGTTACGGTAGAGCTGATGTCTAAATGCAGCCTAGATCATTGGTGACAGATTAGGTGCATAAATTGTATGTGAAACGACAAGCTTTTTTGTTACAAGTGACATAATTTTGCAATCTATATTTTCTCATCTTTTTGAGACCCAGTACTTTTTTTTTTTAGCACATTCATGAATCATCCATCTTTCACAGTCACATTGTAGTCACACTTTTAAACAAGATATAATAATTGTTTTCTCCATGTATGGAGAAAAGTCTTTCAAATTGAGGGTCACCACCTGGCCTGAGTTTCTAAAGTTAAAAGCACAAAATGACCACCTGACCCCCATAAAGCTACTTTAGCTGCTAACCTCAACCATTACCCACCCCAGACGTCAGCATTGACCTGCACCTGCTCACTGACCCAACACACGTAACCATGGCACTCATACACACACGATGTTATACATTTATTACCAGTCTATTTTTGTGTGTAATGTAGTCCAGCAAAATAACATAATTTTTACCATTATATCTACAGAAAGACTATATGGATAGAGACTATTATATGTAGACTATTATCCATGCTCCTGGACATGACTTTTCCTGGACGTGTGTGTGTGTGTATATATACAGTGGGTACGGAAAGTATTCAGACCCCCTTAAATTTTTCACTCTTTGTTATATTGCAGCCATTTCCTAAAATCATTTAAGTAAATTTTTTTTCCTCATTAATGTACACACAGCACCCCATATTGACAGAAAAACACAGAATTGTTGACATTTTTGCAGATTTATTAAAAAAGAAAAACTGAAATATCACATGGTCCTAAGTATTCAGACCCTTTGCTCAGTATTTAGTAGAAGCACCCTTTTGATCTAATACAGCCATGAGTCTTTTTGGGAAAGATGCAACAAGTTTTTCACACCTGGATTTGGGGATCCTCTGCCATTCCTCCTTGCAGATCCTCTCTCTGTGTGTGTGTATATAATATATAGGCCTATATATAATTTTTTTCACGCACACAGTCACACCAATTTTTTTTATTAATATTACAAATATTCAATACAAATTCTTGTTGTTTTATATTACTGTGTATTGTGACTGTGTGCCAGATTACCTATAGGGTGCAAAGCAAAGTCAGAAAGAAGTAACTCAAGAACTGCAGTCTATTTAAATCAGATCGCTACTGTTGCAGTTCGACCCCCAACATATATCTTATCGCTTTGTGAGTGTGATTACACAGCCTTGGTGTTTTGAATAGCTGTGACTGTGTGTTTGAATGTCATCATGCACGTGCACATATCTCTAGTCTGATTATAGTAGTCACACATGTGGAGAATCTAAGACAAGTTGCCATTTCTCTTTAAAATGCTCTAGAGTATCAGTGTACCTTAGATATGCTGAGTATGCTGCTTGCATATGTATGTGTCAGATTATACAGACCATGTGCCATTCACCCCATTGTGTGGGTGTGTGTGTGTGTGTGTGTGTGTGAGAGAGTGTGAGTGAGCACTTTTAAGTGCTGTGTCTAACGTTAAAGGATACATCGAGTTCTGCTAACTGCCCTCCCTTTGCCGTGGAGCCAGAGTACCACCTGTCCACCTCTTGTCTCACTGACTGACAGATGTTTTGCTCCTTATATGGAAGAGGGGGAGCATTCTCTCCCTGTTACCCACGTCTCTCCTTTGCTGTTACTGCCCACCTTTCGAAATCTGTAGCTCGCCTGCACGGCTCATGTCAACAACCTTACGGGCATTAAAAGAAAGAGATATAGAGGTAGACAGACTGCTAAGACAAAGTTAAGGAAAGTTAAAAAGAATAGGCTGCAATTGTGTGGAGACTTGCTGGGTGTGAATGTAGGTGCCATGGAGAACTTCTTGCAGGATAAGGACTTTTGGATTGTGGGAAGTGTGTGTTTGGTTGCATCAATCCTATGGAGACGATTTTGGAATTTATTTACATACAAGAGGAAAAGAGACAGTTCACCAGAAAGTGCATCTATTGACATTCAGGTACAACCTTTTTCTTCCAAATGTCATTTTGTGCTAATCCACACGATTGCATTTACATGAATTTGTGATTTGAATGCTAAGCAACGTCTTATATTACATAAAGCACTTTTTATTTTCATTAGCTTTGAATAATCCATGGTAAAGTTAAATCAAATAGCTGTAAATGTATGATATAAAGCCCCTAAAGTGGTTCCTGATGGTAATTATGAGGTCTTTAAAGAAAATATAGAACTTAAAACGTAAAACTGAATTAACTAAATTTCCAACTAATGAGCTGTTAAGCATTATATCATGTAGCAATATTGCATAATGTTCTTATGAATAAAAATTAATTCATGTAGTTAATTTAAGTTTTACAGAAAAAAACATTTTTTAGACTGGGGGTTTATCTGAGAGTTTGGTTGAAAACACTTGCAATGCATGGATAACTATTGATGCACAGAAGAAATAGATTTAAAAGCAAAATATAATGATGATATTGAGGATTTTGTCCATTTCAAAGACTGCTGTTGGATATATAGAAGTGTACATTTTGTTTTGATTTGAAATGGGTTATCTTTGCACTTTTTCACAAAGCAGACAGTTTTGATGATACTGATTAAAATTCACAGGTGATTTAACGTGATATATAGAATCCAAGTGCGTAATGTATACTTAATATTTACTCAGTGTGGTTTATAAGTCTGGTTACACTTTATTTTGATAGTCCACTTTAGACATTCTACTAACTATAAGTAACTTTGTAACTACATGTCAACTAATTGTCATTTATTTGCAAACTGCAGGTCTGCTAACTCTCAGATTAGACCGTTAGGTTAGGTTTAGGGTTAGTAGAATAAGTTGACATATACTTGCAAAGATTCTCATAGTCAGTATGGTGTATGTTGTGTATCCATCAAAGTAAAGTGTTAGAAGATATTAAGCAGACAGTCTACTAATACTCTAATGACTGCTAGTTGACATGTAGTTGCAAAGTTACTTACTGTTAGTAGAATGTCTAACGTGGACTATCAAAATAAAGTGTTACCAAGTCTTTTGATTTTTTTCCATATGAAAAGTAAATAAACTAGACTTATCATAGAGCAAGTGATGTAATGTGACATAGGCCTAACACAATAGTCACATAACATAAAAATCATAGAAAGATTTGTTACTAAGAACACTAGACCCATGTTTTTTGGTATATATCTATGCTTAAATCAATTAATACATTTCTAAATTGTCACAATTATAAAAGCAATATTTTGAAAATGAAATGACTAAACTGCACTGCAAATATCTAGAGTGAAAAGTAACAACCTCATAGAAACGTATAGACAGTAAATGCAAAAAGAGTGAAGGTGTACTGTGATTATGAAGGTATACTGTCTTCCTTCTCTCGTGTTAGTTTTGACACCATTGTAATTTCAACGATCTGCCATCCCACCCAAGTGACATTCAGAACAACATGTGTCTCGACCACAAATATTAGTGTTGCTTATATAGTGCATGAGGTAATTATAACTGTGACTCATTATTGGTAGTCATAAAGTCCTGCTAGCTGATTGCTTTGCGCTTTTTACAGTCTTTTTAAAAATTTATAAAGGGGAGTAATAATATTTACTTGACTTCCCATCATGCTCTTCAAAGGGTCCAAATGAGGTCATTTCTTAGATATCACAATTTTGAAGGCATCGTTCACCCTAGGGGTGAGTGATATGAGCAAAATCAAATTTTATTTCACGGTAATGATATATAGTTGTTTTTGCTTTAAATAAGGTCTTTATGATATCTAAATGTTTTAAAATTTCATAAATCTTCACAAAAAATGAATAAAAAACCTCAAACTCACTGAAGACAAGTAATCAGTCAGTGATTAAATAAGAAACTAATTATAAGCAATAGAACAAAACACATAAGAACAAAAAAAAGAAATGCTACATACATTGCATAAAGTAATCAAATGTACTGCATAAAATACTTCATATTCTTCACTGTGTAAATATATATTTCTTCTTACTAAAGTTACAAAAGTGATTTAGTCTTGATTTAGTGAGAGTTTTTCTCTCTTTTGTTGTTTGATTAACATGAATGACAGACAGCAGGAATATTATACTGCTGTCACTTTAAGAGCTGCCCGGATCCAATATACTGTTACACATGTTTTCTTTCTCAGCTGTTTGCTTTCACTTAATGCCTAAATTACTGTGTTTACGAGGATGGTTGCAAAGACGGGCATTTTGATACAAACAAGTGTGTGTATTTAACTGGTCAAGGCCTATAAAGCGGCAAAAATAACTATGAGCACCGTCTTTCCTTGCACACACTTCTCTGACAGCGCTCAGAAACAGTCTCTCAGACAGCGTGCGTATATACCGAAATGAGTTCTCTTTCGCTGCTGATTGCGCTTCAACAATTTAAAGTCACTTGTTTTTAAATCGCAATGCTTGAAACGTATACAGACGATAAGTGTTTGTGACCATGTAGCACAGCAACGTCACGTGAATGTGTAACTGCGATAGACACGATACTCCAAAATTACTACAGTTGACAAATTCCTACCGGTTAATCATGTCTACCGGAATATTGCCCACCCCTAGTTCACACAAAAATTCTGCCATTTATTTACCATCAAGTTGTTCAAAACCTATATGAGATAACCAAACTGTTGAATGTAAGCATTGACCTGGATAGTATGGATAAAAATTTCAATAGAAGTCAATGGCTACCAGCTGTTTGGTAGCCAACATTCTTCAAATTATCTTCTTTTGTGTTTAAATAGCAAATGCATTTGCGCCCATTTGTGCGCTCATGGGCGTGCTGGTCTGAAAACGAGGTGTGTTCAGGCGCATTGCTGGCACGTTGCTATTTTGAGACAACTGAAATAGAGTGCGCCATTGACCAACAAAATCTGGTCTAAAGTCAATGGCGCAGTAATTTTTCTTGTTATTTAAAGTGTGCGTTAGTATAGGCGGGTCCACAGCGCGCCTACACTCTGCTTATTACACACACAGCACACAAACATGCCAAATATTACAAATTAAAGGATTGCAATGTAAAAGATTATTATTGTGTAGGCTACATAAATATAAAAATGCCTACATGTCATAATGGATAGTCATTGCGTGTATCAGAATTAGGCTACCTATTTGCTCGCACACGAGCAGCTCCGTTTCATCTCTGGAGATGCATTCTGTCTTTGCGCTTGCAAATTCGCCGTGTAAATAGCAAATCCGCCATGGCAGTGGCACAAGCACAAGCACAGCTGGTTCTTAAAGGGAATGGGAGATGAGACTTTGATTGGTTTATTGCACGTTATGCCCAAAACAATAGGAATAGGAACAACCCTATTAGACCATGCGCTGGGCGCGCCGATCGTTTTTCCCGTCGTTAAACTAGCAAAAGTGGATTTGGACACGCCGTAAGTGCACCTGCGCCGTGCGCTTTAGACCTTGTGCTTAGATCATTAAAATAGGGCCAAAGATGTTTAAAACTAGATAGATAATTAATTTTGTGCTTATATATTTTAAGAAAAACAAGTAAATAACCCTAACCCTAAATCATGGAACTCAGAAGAGTACTTTATACAGTATGTGGAAATCTCTGCTACTGGTCTTTCAGAGGATTTCACTCACAACCCACAACATTTTTTTTTATTATTGAATCTAATGTTTGTCGTAAAAAAATTAATGAAGTAAAGATAAGCGTTGACGTGTTAGGAGAAGCACAGAAAATATAGTGTTACTCCTGAAATAATCTGTCCCTTGGTTTAGAACAGCATGTGCTAATGTGAAAATTCTGGCTTAACTCAAGTCTTCTTGTCTTCGCGTCTGATTTAGAGGTGTCTGAGGAGGTGAAGAGGGAGGGAGGTTCATATCGGCAGCTCTGCATTATGAAAGACTTCAGACTTGTTAGTTAAGTGTCAGGTGTCACCATGTGACCATATACATATTGAGAGACATCTGCCATATTTTAGGCCTAAGCTTAAGATTTGTGTATTTGATTTGTATATATAAAAATGTTCATTCATTTGAGTTACACAGTTTTAACAATCATTTTAAAATCTAATAATCTGCATACAATACACTGCAAATACTTGTCAGTCATGGATGAAACGGGGAAAAGTCTCTGTAATAGCACTAATAAACTAAATGTGTTTAAATGCACAATAACCAGGTTTATATATTTATCAATAAATCCAATTTGTTTTAAACTCATACATTTAATTAAATATCTTGTTTGTCAGCTAACCATGCTCATACTTTTAATTGAATAAATTGTTTTACAATGAACAGATTTATGCTGAATATAAGCAATTTGAATACATGCATTTAGAAAATATGACTGTTGTGTCATCTGTGATTCAGCACAGCAGCATGAACTGCATTCATTTGACATCTTTTTAACTTTTATAGATTTTAGTACTATATTACTAGATTTTATTATATTACCTAAGTCATAAACTCTAAATTATGGATTTCCACTAGAGCTGCATATACTACCTCTCAATTGCTAAATCTCTCAAACAATATTTCCTATTGAAACAGAAAAAAAAGAAGATTATCCCTATGTTGATGTTGATGACAACTCCAGGTAACCCTTTTGGACTAATATAAATAAGAGTTGTTGTAAAATTTAATTTATTGCACTGTGCAGTACAGTCTTAATGTCTTTGAATTTAGGTTTTTGCACCTTTATCATGTTATTCACTGCATAAAACTTTAAATGGAGTTGTACTTTGAAATAACATAAAAAACGCTCAGTGACCTTCCTGGGATGGCAAGTTTGAAGGGAAAGGGAGGGAGGGAGGATGGAATCCATCAGGGGAAGGGGGGCATTTTGTTACCTCCCACCCTGAAATAGCCTCCTGCGCATGCTCTTTCTATATATGCATACATTGACACTGAGATGCAGCAAACACACTCTTGTGGACACATACATGTGCACATATATGCACACCCACACAGGTTTTAAAGTTCTCTGCTTACAGTTTCGAGTAAGGATTGCATTGTTGGTGTACGGTTACTGTCGCACCTGTACATTTGTTCATCACACACGCAAATGCACATTCTCTGGCCAGTGCAGACATTTCCACTTGCTTGTGCCAGCATGATTCATCTAACACATTTATAAGCGGATTAGTTTTGAGGCATTAAAAAGGTGATTGACACTCAGTCTTTTCAGGTAGTTAAAGAGGTATTCAGCAGCAGTCTGATTTTATGGGCTGTCATCACCTTCAGACTGGTTGTTCTGGGGGCAGGGTTGTCATACAAGGACAAAAAAGCTGTTGTTGTTTATTTGAATTGTTGTTGTTAAACCATGAATTGATATTGTATATGAATCCTTGAGGTTTCTATTGGGTTCCTACAAAAGTAGATTTCTGACATACAGTTGTATGTAATCTCTGCCCTCTTGTGGTATATCACATTAACTGTCACAGTTTAAAGGGATAGTTCACGCAAAAATGAAAATTCTGTCAGCATTTACAGTACTTACCCTCAAGTTGTTCTAAACCAGTATGAGTTTATTTCTTCTTTTGAACACAAAAGAAGATATTTCAAGAATGTTGGCAACCAATCAGTTTACAGTAGCCATTGACTTCCATAGTCATTTTTTCCTGCTATTGACTACCCTAAATATACTAAAATGTATTTTAAATACATTTATTTCATGCTAAGTATACTACAAATACATATATGTGCTTAATAAAAATACTCTGCAATTGCACTTTTGGTATAATAATCTGATATAGTTAACGTCATCTAATTTTGTGTTTAATGCAGTTTAATTGTGCGTAAGTAGTGCCGAGGTCCAACTAAAGAAATACTGAAGTATATTTGATTGTGCTAAAGTGGAACTATTGCAAGTATACTTTAGGTACACTTTAAATATCTTGCATTTAAAGACCGATATTATTCAAAGATCATGCAATCCTTATCAATAGTGACATTAAAACTCATTTTAGGCTTAATATTTAGAATTGTGCATTGTGCATTTATTTGCAACTCCAAATAAAGTTTAATTATAATTTTTATATCAATAAGTCTCAAGTGATATGTCAGAAAATATGTTAATAGATTTGAACTATAGTATGAAATAAATTTATTTTAACTATATTACTTTTTTTCTAGGGTACCATCAACTCTTTGGTTAGCAACATTTATGGGTGGAATACACTACACTTTTGGTATAATAATCTGATATAGTTAACGTCATCTAATTTTGTGTTTAATGCAGTTTAATTGTGCGTAAGTAGTGCCGAGGTCCAACTAAAGAAATACTGAAGTATATTTGATTGTGCTAAAGTGGAACTATTGCAAGTATACTTTAGGTACACTTTAAATATCTTGCATTTAAAGACCGATATTATTCAAAGATCATGCAATCCTTATCAATAGTGACATTAAAACTCATTTTAGGCTTAATATTTAGAATTGTGCATTTATTTGCAACTCCAAATAAAGTTTAATTATAATTTTTATATCAATAAGTCTCAAGTGATATGTCAGAAAATATGTTAATAGATTTGAACTATAGTATGAAATAAATTTATTTTAAATATATTACTTTTTTACTAGGGTACCATCAACTCTTTGGTTAGCAACATTTATGGGTGGAATACACTACATGACTTTTGGCCAGATTTTTTGCACCGATTTAGTCTGGATGATAGTTGCTTAAAATCAGAGCTAGTCTGCAGATTTGAGTTGACACATTTCACATAGCATATTATGGACGCAGACTCACACTATGATTTTTTAACTTCACACAATGATTCCATTCAGTCACAGTATATCACATTTAATATTTTAGAAACAAGGCAGTTTGTTGTGTTCAGTTTTGTCCTTAATTGCTTAGTGTATGATGCCCGGTTGATGCTGGTTAGTTACCGTTGCTAGGGAGGGCAAAATGCAATTTAGGTTGCGTGAGATGAACCAAAATTGACGGAGTTTCCTTTAAAAATTTGACCCCTTCGTATATCGTTTAATAATTCACATACTAATATAGTTGACTTTATTACAGATACAGTAGTTGTATTTGATATTTTGATTAATGAAACATTGCATGTATTTTACTTCAGGTTTTGTTATAAATGTAACTGTTGTTTAATGAATGTAAAAAAATATCTATACAATGGTTATGAGGCGCTAAACCTACACTGTAAAACCTGATAAGTTCAGAATACTACATTTTTGTGGACACCAATTACCTCAAAAAATTTAATTAAGCAAATCAATTTTTTAAGTTAACAAGTTAACAATTATAAATAACAATTAAGTCAAACTAAAAAGCTTAAATTGGTTTTTGCTTAATGTTTAAGTGCAGTGTACTTAAAAATTATTGTTTATCATACGTAATGTTTTTCATTTACCAATTATTTTGATGCAGTGGTGCTTTATTAAATACAAATACTAACTCAAAAAAGACACTTATGCATAAAAAACACACACGCACAACTGTGGCTATACAATTGAGGATTTTTTTATTCAGCCTTTTTTAAACCACATGAACTGTGTATTTCTGAATGTCAAACACTGGAAAATCATCTCATCACAACTGCAGTGCTTGCAGGACTTGTAGTGGTTTCGTTGTCCAAAATCAGCAGGAGAGGTGTCTGTGTCAGTGATGACTGGCTCGCCCAGTTCCTCCTGGAATAAGCACAGAGGGTAAAACTTTAACTTTAACTTCAGAGACTAAAAGTAGTCATTTATATTTACTGCCAATAGAGTGGGGGAACTATAACGTCAGAACCCGGAAGAGTAATTCACCGTCGGTTCCTTCTAGATTTTCCTATGGGGTTTTATAATGGGGTTTTTCAATTAAAATAAAGCCTGTGGTAAACATAACTTGACGATACTTTTACGTTTTGTTGTACAACGTAAATTACACACATCCATACCCAAAATACAAATTTTGAAGCAGTTATGTTCATTTTTGAAAACGTATGTTTTAATAAGAAGCTAGATAAGAAGGTTTAGGCTGTGAGTGTGTGTAGTTTACATTGTAGAACAAAACATAGAAGTATTGTCAAGTTATGTTTACCACAGGCTTGATTTTATTCATAAATTGAAAAACCCCATTTTAAAAAAACCCATAGGAAAATCTCAAAGGAACCCGCGGTGAATTACACTTCCTGGTTCTGACGTCATAGTTCCCCCACTCTGTTTCAGATCTATTATTGCACTTAATACTTACACCAGACGTGAGATTTGATCGTAGCCACCGCTCACGTCCATATTGATAAATTCCAAATTTTGGAACGTCGTACGTTCGTTTCGTAAATGAGGCCCAGTGTGAGCAGATCCAACAAGATTTAGTCACAAGCACTTTTTAATACCTTTCATTAGTTAAATATTTGTAAAGCAGACAGATAGATGTAAAGGGTGACCAATATCATTGATTTATTGAAAGGGGAAAAAAACACCATCACCAAAAGAAGGGCACTTCGGAGTGTAAGGGCATGTGGGCAAAAAGGGCATGTGCTCTGCACAGGTTGAGCCCTACCTGTGCACGTGCCTGCTTACATTTCATGTTCTGAAGAACAGTTCTCCTCACACACATACACTGGGAAAGCATGAAGGGCTCGTTTTTAATATTGACATCATGTAAACAAAACAAAAAAAATATGTTAAACAAGCAGGCCAACTTTATTTTATATACAGGTGCATCTCAATACATTAGAATGTCGTGGAAAAGTTCATTTATTTCAGTAATTCAACTCAAATTGTGTAACCTGTACTTGAGTATCTTTTCGGGTACTTTGTAGTTGTACTGAGTAACAAAGATATTAGCAACTTTTACACTTTACTTCACTACATGTTTGAATGAGTATCTGTACTCTTTACTTCACTACATTTAAAATGAGTGTTGCGGTTACACATTACATTTTGCATGGACCTAGCTTTTTCTGCGGCAGTTTATTTCTGCTACAAAAGATGTGATACTGCCTATTACAGG
>NW_015505723.1:651134-689512 GCF_001515645.1 Sinocyclocheilus grahami | reverse complement strand
AAGATATTGTTTTTGTTTGTTTGTTTGTTTTGTAATTTTGAGGTGTTCAGTTTTATTTTGGTTTTAGAAAATAAACGTGATTGCTCTCCTCACAAATCAACTCTTTCTTGTTTTTGTTTCATGCTCTCTGTGCCTTGCCCTGGACTTTTATGTCACTTCCTGTCTCCCGTGGTGTTTGTAGTCAGTTTGTAGTCCGTTTGTTCATTGGTTGCCCTTGATTAGTCTCCCCAGGTGTGTCTTATCTTGTTAAACTTGTTAGCCCCCTGTGTGTATATATAGCCCTAGTTTTTCTTTAGTTCCTTGTGAGCAGTTGAATGTAATGGTTGTCTGTTTGCTAGTCATTCTGTTCATTGTTCGCGTTGGTTTTTGCTTTATTGTTTGTTCTAGTTTTTCCATGAAATACCAGCACATAGATTCTTGCCTCTGCCTGTTTTCTGCAGCTTCTCCACAACATTACAGTTTTTCACTGGCATGTCTCTTTGACTAGTGCATCTTTGAGCCTATAAGTAAAATACTTAAGTACTGTTAAAATCAGATACTCTAAGACTTTTACTCAAGTTGTTTTGGAATTGGTGACTTGTAACGTGTAGTGGAGTAAGTTTCACAGTAAGGTATCTGTACTTTTACTCAAGTATGGTTTTTAGGTACTCTTTACACCTCTGGAAACAAGAGACCAAAAAATGCAGATGAGCTGAAGGCCACTGTCAAGGAAACCTGGGCTTCCATACCACCTCAGCAGTGCCACAAACTGATCATCTCCATGCCACGCCGAATTGAGGCAGTAATTAAAGCAAAAGGAGCCCCTACCAAGTATTGAGTACATGTACAGTAAATGAACATACTTTCCAGAAGGCCAACAATTCACTAAAAATGTTTTTTTTTATTGGTCTTATGAATTATTCAAATTTGTTGAGATAATGAATTGGTGGGTTTTTGTTAAATGTGAGCCAAAATCATCACAATTAAAAGAAACAAAGACTTAAACTACTTTAGTCTGTGTGCATTGAATTTATTTAATACACGAGTTTCACAATTTGAGTTGAATTACTGAAATAAATGAACTTTTCCACGACATTCTAATTTATTGAGATGCACCTGTACAATGAAGACAGTGATGGAGGTAGTTAGTGTTTGTGAATTTGCACTCGCCTGAAGATCAAACATTTAGAATGTCATGCAACATCTGTGAAATCTTGCTGGTGTGTGACACTTTCTCTGATATGGTGAAACTCAGCACAAACCTAGAAAACCACAAACACGCACAAGTAAGTGTATAACCAACAATGGATTTAGAAAAGAGAAAGGTCACATCACACAACTTGCTCTTCAACTGAATAGAAGTTACCTTTAGTGTTGAGGCTCACTCTTTTTTATTCAGTATCCAGCTCAGCCTGCAATTAAAGAAAGTTTGTAAAGGTTTACTACAAGTTTGTAGATTGCTTTTGTAAATTTAAAGGGGTCATAAAACATCACAAGTAAAATTAATCATGTTTATAAAGATAAACATGGGTTTATTATAGCCCACGTACAATTTACATTTCAGAGATCATTACAAATAAATTATTAAATGCTAAAACTGAATACATTTAAATGAACAAACCTGGTGTTGCAGTTGCAACCATGTGAAAACAGGCAGCCCCCTCAGCACCCCTACTCCTATGGTAGGTTTTCAAGGGGAATTCGAGCATTACCTCACATCTGTAAACATAAAGAAGTTGTCCCGGCTACTAGGCTATCACATGTGAGGATCCTGCAGGTGGCAGATCGTTTGTAACCTTTTCTCACAGCAGCCAGAATAATTAAATGTATCATTTTGATGGCGGATTGTAATCCATAAAGGATTATGTGTTTATGAAACACATGTGAATGAAATTAAATTATATTCCAGTTATAAATGTGCTTCTGATTACAGAAAGCCTGGGATTACAAAGATTTGTATTTTAAAGAAAACCAGTTCAAGGGAGCATGATTTGCTTTTTGGGTTAAAAGAATTTCTTAATATGAAATTCGAAGAGTATGACAATTAGATTAGACAGATTAGCAGAAATTGAAATCTACATGCTAATATACTCATAGTCACCAATGCTGATGTTGTTAACATTAATCATTTGAGAATAAAGCATAACAATAATAATAATTTGAACAGTTTGATATGATATGAGCTAACTGATCTTTAGATTTAGATATTTAGATTTAGACCATTGGTATCGAGATTTATGGTAATGCTTTTTTCCTCAGTTGGTCAGAACAAACGTGGCAGACTTGTTACTTACTTGTTCAGATGGCAATATACGGTGAAAATTCTTATTTGGGTCATATTCCAAGACGTAGGCTAGAATCTGTGATTGCAAAGTACAATAAATATCCACACCGCTGCGGTGACTGACTGCCACGCATACTCTTCAGAACATTAGAGTCATCCCCGCTGGAGCCGTGCCGACTCACAACCCACGCAAGCTAGATAATTCCGCACACAGCTGCAATTCCAGGTTTTCAAACAGAGATGGCGACAAAGAGGCAAAACTTACGGACTGCAGCTTGAATTTTTATAAGTTAGTAGTACTGTTCGGGTTTACAGTGCATTTTACCAAATCTAAAATCATGATAAAACACTAATGTGATTATCATATCAAATGATAATGCGTTTTTAACATCTGTTCGTGTATTACTCTGATGTTTAACACCTTTTGTTGCAGCACTGAAGTTATGTGACATTTGTTGTGACTGTCAGACAGTTTATAGGCTACAATCAGTCTGCAGCTGCTAAAGTACAAGTCCTGTTTGTCATTCTACACATATTCTACATGCTATCATCTCTTCAGGGCCGTCATATCATGTTACCCCATTATGTAACACATGCAATGCCATTACCTTCTATTCCATCTCGTTAAATTTCTGTTTGTTTATCAGCCTCTTTCCAAGATGTTAAGGAAACATGAGTGCCATACACCACCCGTTAATATAAGAAATATCAGCAAGTCTGAATATATTTGCAAAAATACAGTAAAAACAAGAAATATTGCAATTCAAAAAGAACAATTTTCTCTATGAATCCATTTTAAAATGTCATTTATTCTTTTGACGGCAAATATACATTTTCAGCACCCATTACTCCAGTCACATGATCCTTCGGAAATCATTCTAATATACTGATTTGATCTTGTAGATTCATGCAAAATCTTTCCAGTGGATAAAGTCATCATGGGTGAGTGACAGTCCCTCTGACTGAACCCATGCGTTTTATGCAACGAAATGCATTTCTATTGCAAAACACATTCTAATATAATCATGTATTCATAAATGACACTTCATTCCATCTCCATGTGAGGCTAGATGGTTTTGTAACCAGTAATTAAATCACAAATACACACAGTCAGGCATGTACGTACACAAACACTCTCCATCACACAAAGGAATGTGAGCACTTAGTCCCTTTTTATAAGCTCTTGTTGTCAGAACGGTGGAGCTCACTTCACATTATCAAGTTCCCATACCAAAGGTGTCACCAATCCTCTCGAGATTACTGAATGTGCAGCGGCTAGCTATTAATACATCAGCCAATCAGAAACAAACCATTACTCCTCCAAGCAATCAACTGTATGCTTTTAATGGAGTGGTCTATTACATACAGTGTGGCACACAACGATCCAGGCTAAAATAAGATTATTGTACGCTTAGCTATGTTATCGGTCCCTCTGCTTAGTTGTTTTGTTAATATTTATAAGCTATCGGGTTACAGTGTAGCGTGTGAAAAGGGCATTTAGCAGGACTATATCTATCTGTTTATGGTAAAAGTACACTGTAGCACCTGTCTGTGGATTGTCCCTAGAGGCTAGAGTGGTGCTGGAATGATTTTAAAGGAAAATTCCTCGTTGCATATTAAGTTAAGCTCTATTGACAGCATATGTGGCACACTGTCAATTGCCACAGAAAATAATTTATACTCACTCTTTATATATAACTTTTTCATTACTATGGTTTTTCCCGGATTCTCAAGGATTAAAAAAAAACATTTTTTTAGATATTACATTTGTCAACAATAATTTATAGCCAATGAAGTATTTTAAGCTGAGCATAACTATAGAAATATTTGGTAACACATTTCAATACGGTCCTATTAGTTAATGCATTAACTAACAATAACTAACTATGAGCAATACATACGGTATTTATTGATCTTTGTTAACATTAGTTAATAAAAGTACAACTGTTTATTGTTAGTTCATGTTAGCTCAGATCCATTAAATAATATTACCAGATAATATTAACTTTTTATTTTAAAATGACAAAGTAAATGTTGAAATTAACATTAACTAAGATTAATAATGTTCATGTTAACTACTGCATAATACAACAAATGGAACATATTTTTAAATTGTAAAGTGTTACCAAATATGTATATTGATTGTAGAAATTTCCATGATTTTATTCAGGATCTTCCCAGTTTTTTAAAAACTTTTCCAGTTGTTGATGCTTTTCTGAATGAAGGCTAAAAAGCATTTTTTAAATATTACATTTACAAGGAGTAATTTTAGTCAATGAAATATTTTGAGCTGAACATAACTTAAATTTAGGAAAAATATTGAATCATTTATTTATTCTATAACAAATAATAAATAACTGGAATAAATAGTCAAACGTTTTAAATGTTATAATTTCTAGGACTTTTTGGATCTTTGGGAATCACAGTTTTAACATTCCTTGATATTACATATTTTCTCATAACTGTGGGAACAAACATCACAGCAAATATTAGAATTTCTGTCTACATGTTTTCTTTCTATTAAAGAGAAAATTGGTGTTGAAACAGTTTTGAGCTATCACTCAAACCTCACAATTAAACAAAAAGAAACAGCAAATAACATATTAAATTAATGAACATGATAAACATTGATAAACATGAAATTTTGAAGTTGAAAGACAAATAGTATTTGCTTCTAAAACATACTCTAGTAGTTTTTGTTTTATTTACAAGTTCAAAAGCATTTTTCTCATGCAGTTCAAATTCAGGCTCATATAGAGCTTCGTAGAATAACAAGACAGTGGAACCACATTGAAAATAGAAGTCTGAGCCATTTCAATGTCCCAACAACTATTCTGTCCCAGTTTTTCAATAGACTCAGCTGTGCGCACCTGCTCTTGTTCAATCACATATTTGCACTTGGCTCATTGTGGCTCATTGCGTTCTCTAGCCTGGAACAAAGGGATCAGAGTTCTGTACAGTAACATATGAACACAGTCCCTTTATCTGTGGGTGTTGATTGTCAGTCAATCAGGAGAAATCTACTGGTTTAACAGTCTTTACATTGAAAAGATCTGTCAGTGCTGTCGTCGATATGTCACTCTCTGAGTCCATCAGGCTCTTTTTCTCGCACCCACTCTGGTTTCAATGTCTTCACACCTGGCTCTAGGATTTACACTCTAATCGCACACCGCAGCCCCTCCTCCAGAAGATAACAGCGACATTACATTGACCACTAGCACACCGGCCAATAAGAAGAAGCATGCTGGCCCCTATAAAAAGCATCGGTTTTGAAGCTGAAGACACCAGACAGAGAGATAGCAAGAGAATGAGAACAAATGAGCTGTAGGTTGGGAAGCATTTTCAAGAGGACGTGAAGAAAATAAGATAAACTTCTATTTGTTTTAACTTGTTTTAAAGTGTCATCATGAGTTCTAATCTTGTGAAGTCTCTTGCTCGGGTTTATGACCCCAAACCCCTTCATGCTCAGAAACGATTGAACGATGGAAGAGCAACAGCAAGAAGAGCTTCGCTTTCTACCTCAAACAAACATCCATCTTCATCGATATCTGATCAGCCTTCATCGAAATCCTCCTCGCCTTCTGCTCTTGTACATATTGAAGGACAAGTCAATGATCTGAGTGATAAGATGGATAAACTCCTCGCCCTGCAGGAAGCGTCTCTGAAAAGACTGGATACCATCGGTCAAGATCAAGGCACAGCTGCAGGTGGACGAAGCATGGAGCAGATGTTGTGCGATGTGCGTGTTGTTATAGAAACTGTTCAAGAGAAGGAGGAACAACAGGATCAGCGACTTGATGCTTTGGAGCAACTAGTCAGCAGTATTCAGCAGGTTGTCAGTTTTGTTGCTGAAGCGTTGAAACACTCAAGATTGGCCGATTTCTTGAAAAACACACACTCAAAATCCAGCAGCAGGGTAAGTTTAGATGTTTTATGCACCAATTCAGTGTTTGAAATTACTCATTTGGATACATATTTCAAGTATAGATGAAAACAAGTACAAACTACAGTGAACGAATGAGCCAAGCACATTAACAAAGACACTTTCTTTTCAGTATACAAACACTTATGTGCAAAATTAGCATTAGTTAGTAAAATCTGTGAAGCAGCTGACCTGATGAATGAATTAAAAAGAGGTTATTGTTGCACAAAAGTGGACTTCTGTACAAGAGAGGGAATATGTTTATCTTACCCATGAATTGTTCACATTTGCTTTTTATGTTGTGTGAAGTTTGTTCTTTATCTTTGCACAAATATTGAAAACAATAAAGCTGGATGCATATGCATTAAATGTTCTTTTTTCTTTCTTTCTTTTCCTAATTATTTTTGTGTCTAGCTGTGCTGCATTTCCACCAGGGGCTTTTCATGGGTTCATTGTCCTTGTCATTGGCTCGAGCCATTTATAAAACAGATTGACCGATGACATGATGAGTGATTCTCAGTAGCAGCTCAAGGACACAACTGTGCATTCAGCTCATAAGATGATTGTGTGTGATCAGAAATATCAGATTCATTGCGCGTTAGCAGCTCAGAGCATTTGAATGCATTTACGTGTCACTGAAAGCAGGTGTTTTTATTTAAAGGAGTGTTAATAAATGATCATGTTGTTTTTTTACACTGGTTAGACTTTGTGTTATTATGACACTTCACTTGTGACCATATGCTTATACTTTTCATAGATACTTATACCTCTGTCCTTTCTAATAAATGTCCTCTTCTCTTCATTCTTTCTCTGCTGTTGTTTTCTCTCTCTCTCTAGTTTAGAGAAAAGGATGGGAAGGAGAAATCTAAAGTGTACCAAAAAGGTTTAAAAACCCAGAAGAAAAAGAAACCACTGGATGTATCAGGCAAGGGAAAAAAAACATACAGTAGAGTTTAAAAGCCAGAGATCACATTGAAAATCGAATTGTAATCTGTAAATAAACTGAAACTTTTAGCATTTTGTTCGATTTATGAAATGAAGAAGAAATGTTTAAGATTCTTTGTTCTTTGTACTAATTTCTTTCCCCCTCCTTTTCAAGACTTAGTCCAGGCTGGATTTGAAGAAGTGCAGAAGCTCAACCAACAGAATCAGCTTTCTCAATGCACGGCAGAGACAGCAGTCAGCACAGCTGCACATCTGGATCTTATTGAAAAAGAGCAAGAAGGAGAGAAATATAGGGAAAGAAAAGATGACAAACAACAGGATGCAGTGGAAGAAGAGGCAAGAGAGCAAGAAATTGTTGCTGAATTATTACAGATAAAAGAGGAGGATAAAAAGGAGGAAGATGAAAGGTTAAAACAAGAGGAGGCTTTATGGTTATCTGAAGAAAGCCAGCTAGCTGCTCTGAACTCATCTGGCCAGACAGATGAAAGCATTACAGTCACACCAGAAAGGTATGTCCTGGATATTCAGATGCAAATTTGGTTCAAATAAATTGTAAATACGCTACTACTACAATGTTTTGGGACTGTAAGACTTTTTAATATTTTTGAAATAGGTATCTTATTCTCACAAAGGCTGCATTTATTTGATCAAAATACAATAAAAACAGTAATATTGTGTACTATTATTACAATTGAACTTTTTCTGTTTGAATATATTTTAAAATGTCATGTATTCCTATGATGGCAAAGCTAAATGTTCAGAAATCATTCTAATATGCTGATTTGCGACTCAATATTCAAAATACAACAATATTCAAAACAATATACAAAATATGATGGATTTATATAATTAATTATATTTTAAAATATAATAAGATACTAAGATAAGAGATATTTTATATTACCTCTCTTTTAATTTATATATTCATGTAGCTGTGAGGAGAATCTGGAAATAACTTTCAGCACTAAGAGGCATGTTACTGACGAGAATCTGACAGATGAACTTAAAAAAAGCAGAGTGGAGGAGGAGGATAAGGAATTGAAGGAGGAAGAGGAAGCAGGACTTGAAGCTGCAGAGGCGGGACCAGAGGAGGGGACAGAAGAGGAGAGGAAAGATGCAGAGCCAGTAATTGACGAATATGTCATTGGTAAGAAAATAGTCTAAGAATAACTGTAAATATATTTCCCTTTTTGTAGTTACATTTCCTAAACTTTTCTACAGATTCTTCCCCTCCTCCACCTGCACCATTTGAGCACCGTCTAGTGACAACCAAAACCCACCAGATTACAAGTTACTACACTATCAATAAAGAGGAAGTACTTGGAGGGTGAGTTAGTATTTATGTTGCATCATATTATATTACATTTGTTTACATCAAAGGAATTTTTAAAGTAAGATGCCTGTGACAGTGAACCCATGGCATAAGATTGCTAAGCATTTTAAGAGCTTACAGGACACATGATACACAAGGGCATGAAAGTGACAGACAGGTGTGTGTGTGGGGGGGAGACATCGAGAGAGTAAGATATGCTGAATATTTTTAGCCCTTAGTGAAAGTAAATACCTAGAAACAAGAGGAGATTACAGTACATTTCCTTTGTGGTATTAAAAAGAATGTGGAAATTTAAAGTTTCCAAATTTTGTGATTTAAATGTGTTTCTTATTGTCTTATTTTGATTTTGATAGAGGGCGCTTTGGCATGGTGCACAAATGTGTAGAGAAATCTTCTGGCCTCGTATTAGCAGCCAAGATCATTAAAGCCAGGAGTCAGAAAGAGAAGGTAAATGCCTGTGTCCATTTTAAGACATCATTCCTGTTTTTTTTTTAATCACCCAAGTAACTTATGGACTACTTGGTGACCCACAACAGTGATATTTTTAGTATTATATACCGTATATACTATTATAGTGTTAATTAATGTTTTGGATCAGCTTTTATTTTTGTATTTTCAGTTTTAATTTTGGTTTACGTTTTAGTAATGTGGTTATCTGCTTTTTTCTTTTTTTAATATTTCAGTTTTAGTCATTTCCTTATTTTCTAGTTTTTTTATTTAAATTTTACATCTAATATTTATATTGTATTTTATTTCAGCTTTTCTTTTCATTCAGTTTTACAACATTTTCTCATAGTATTAATTTAGTTTAGCTAGTTTTTAGATATCAACACTGGTCCTCGAACCACTGCTTTAAAACCATAATAAATGAATTGTATTGAATCATTGATTCTCATACAAGTTTGTGTTGTCAGGAGGTAGTAAAGTGTGAGATTGAAGTTATGAACCAGTTGAATCATGCCAATCTGATCCAGCTCTACGCCGCCTTTGAATCTCGACATGAAATCATTCTAGTGATGGAGTAGTAAGTTACATCGAAAAACACATTCCACACACAGACATTCTCTCTCATTAACTGAATCTCATTCATGCTTTGTTTCTATGTGTATTTTGTGTACCCTGTGTACCCCCTAGTGTTGATGGCGGAGAGCTGTTTGACCGGATCATAGATGAGAACTACAAGCTGACCGAGTTGGACACAGTTCTGTTCATCAGACAGATCAGTGAAGGGCTTCAGTATATGCACAAGATGTACATATTACACCTCGACCTAAAGGTACCAGACACATTCTTGTTAATAATATGCATTTTAACAGCAGCATAAAAAAAACAAGAAGTTTGAAATACCTGTGTTTACTTTGTCAACAGCCTGAAAACATTCTCTGTGTCAGTCGACAAACAAACAAGGTGAAGATAATTGACTTTGGGCTTGCAAGAAGGTTAGTAGGCTATTTGTTTCTGTGTATGTGTTTACACTGGCTACGTTTACATGCAACAAAATAATCAGTTTGTAATCGGATTGACAGCTCAATCGGACTGAAAAGCCTTCATGTAAACACCTTAATCGATCCGATTGAGCTCGATCGGAATGAAATTTCGATCGGATTGAAGGGGGTGGTTTATTCCTTTTCTAATACGATTGAGAGTGCATGTAAACACTCGGAGGGGCATTACTGCTTGATAAATATGAGCAGCACGGCACTGCGGTTTCTATAGCTTATATTTGTCCATAAATGGTTGTTAAAATGTTAAAAAACAAATAAAGAAACTGTGTAGGAGAGTGGTTATTATGTGCAAACAGTGCACATAATATATTTATATTTGTGCAGTGTGCGCATGTAAAAAAAAATCTATTCCGATTTGAAGCTTGTGACATATAAACGCGCACATCAACCCGATCACTTTATTTAGCGTTCATGGTCAACACTACATTCAGATTCATCAATCGGAATGAATTCAGTCCGATTGAACCAAAAATTGTGCATGGTCACGTAGCCACTGTGTCATATGGATCTACTGCTTTTATCACACCAATTTGTTCTTCATCTTCCTTTCAGATATAAACCCAGGGAAAAGTTGAGGGTGAACTTTGGCACACCCGAGTTCCTGGCTCCTGAAGTTATCAACTATGAATTTGTTTCATTCCCAACTGATATGTGGAGTTTAGGTGTCATCACTTACATGCTGTGAGTCCTTAGACACCAATGAACAATCATATAATACCAAAAGGAGCGAGATTTGTAAAACGTACTTGTGTTTGCGTGTGTAGGCTCAGTGGCTTGTCTCCGTTCCTGGGTGAGGATGATAATGAGACACTAAATAACATCCTGGCATGTCAGTGGAGTTTTGAAGAAGCAGAGTTTGCCGACATCTCTGAGGAGGCCAAAGACTTCATCTCACGCCTGCTTGTGAAGAGCAAAAGGTTTGTGTGTCCCCAAAAGTTGGCTAAGTCTGACAAATCCTCTATTTTTAATTCTGAAAAGTTACCTGGGTGTTTGTGTTTTAATGCAAGTCTCTCTTTTTTTTGTGCAGTTGGAGAATGAGTGCATCCCAGTCCCTGAAACACCCATGGCTTTCAGACCGAGCGCTTCACTACCGTCTACACCATAAGGTTAATAACAGCTTTGAGTTTATGGCAGTAGTGAAATAATGCAAATTAAAATTATATATATTATAATTTAAATTATATTATATATATATTAAAATGCAAAATTATAATTAATGAACCTGTTTCTCTCACAGAAAAACAAGTGTCACTCTTCTCATGCCCCTCCTCCAGAGGGATAAACAGGTAAGATGCATAACCTGAAATATCTATGGATAGTTCACCCAAAAATGACAATCCTGTCTACTTCAGAACACAAAAGAAGATATTTTGAAGACTGTTGATATTTTTTGTGCTCCAACATTCTTTAAAATATCTTCTTTTGTGTTCTGCAAAAGAAAGGAAGTCATAAGGAAGGGTAAATGATGACAGAATTTTTTTTTTTGGTGGACTGTCCCTTTAAATGTTAAAAAAATAATAAACATTCAGTTGTCCTATCCTTAATTGAATGTTTTCTGCAGAAGTGATCATTGGCTCTCCTGATGCCTTGGTGACACACTGGACCAATACTGTTGTACCTGAACAACTACACAACATCTGTTTAATATTACAGTCAAATACTGAACTGTACGATGTCTATTACTGACTTACCTCAACCTTAAGTTAAAACAGCACACAACACATTAAAAGTACAGCTCTCCACTTACAAGAATATTTCACCATTTTGTAAAATGTTAACCATTTATGGCTCTATGACAAACTTGCCCTGTACTTCAGTCCTGGTTTAAGTGTTTTTTTTTAACTGTCTGGTCGTCTTATGAAAAATTACTACATACAGTTAATTCTACAGTAAGTTGGTCTTGTATGTGTACTTTATAATAGGCCAGAACTGGAGGAAGTATGTGAATGACTAAGAGTGCAACAGAAATCATCATTCATACTCTATACGCACAAATATATTGAGTCTTATGGTAATATTCTGTACATCACTGGTTTATGGTAACATTTCATTCACGTAATGTTTGTGAATGCATTAGAATTCACACAGGAAACGGTACTGTATTTTACACTTGAAACTCTAACACCGTTAATGTCCAAATCTGGCATATAATCTATCATTTTTTGAATGTTATGTCATTTCTGCTGAGTTTCTGGAAGTCTAAATGTCAGAGTTTGGAGTTTGTATGTGTGCATGTAGCTACTGTTATCTGATACAAATAACCATGACCCAAATACAGCTCTCACTTACAACATTTTATTCAATAATGTCATTTAGAATGTTATTTAGAGGGTTTCCCATAGGGCAAATGTATTGTGCAAAATGCTTAGGTAATGCTGCTGATCTCACACTTCATTGTATTTTTGTTTTCACATTTTTTTTTTAAGTTGGAAATTTGAGACTGGGACACTAGCTTCAAGACTGGCTGTTTTTGGTCTTGCTCACTCTCTCTCTCTTTGTAGTTGACATCTCACCTTCCATGAAGGCAAACGAAAAAGAAAAAAAAAACAGAACACTACCTACAATTGTATTGTGTGTTTTGTGTGGTTCTATATATAAAAATACTGATTTCTGATGTTTACTTGAAATGCTTTCACAAAATAGTAAATGGAGTTAAATATATTGTACGTCAGCTGATGGCTAACGAAGTAGTGTTTTTAGACACTAGGATTCTAAGTGAAAACTGAAAAACCAGGACTATCACTTCATGATGTCTAAGCATTAATAAAAGATTTATTTATTTTTATGTTTTGATTTCAGTTTCTATATATGCGATGACTGGATTGTGGAAAGCTGAAATATAATAGCTCATAAACTACGGGGGAAATACAGTACTTTCATATATTAGTACTTGTACATTATTTAAAAGATATGTTGTTGTACTTGTAAGTACCTTATGTTGTGTATGTGCGTTAGAACTTTAAATATTATCTAAATTAAAATATATTTTGAACAAACATTTGATTGTCTTGTTCATTCCTTCTATCTCTTCTCGGAGCAACGGCATTTACGTTTTTTTATTTTTTTATCTACGGTTGTGGCACAACCAATAATGTATGAACGATGTGACCCTAAAAAAAGCCCTTTAGCGACTAAAACCAGCTAACAGACCAGCTTGACTAGACTGAGATACCAGCAAAGACCAGAAAAACAGCCTAGACTAGTTGAAGCCGTTATTTCAGCAGTGATTTAGGCCTAGAATGTATTATATAATGTAGGCATATTATATAATTGTAACAATTATTATTAGATATGTAATAAATAAGCTAATAAAGTGAGAACCTAAAAAGTGGTTTGTTTAATTCCTCCTGAATCTCGATTCCTTTAGTGGGCGCTGTGACACATTTACACCCCAAGCCATCAGGATTTCGCTCCTCTTTATTCTGTGGTGCGCACGTCACTGGCGCTCTGCTCTGTGATTGGCTGCTGAGTGCAGGTTCCTGATGTGTCGCTCAAGCAGCTGGAGCTTCGGATGTGTTTGCATCCGTTCATGACAAACGATCTTGCACAGTGGATCCCGACCCCACAGACACACTCCGAACCGAAACCAGCTCCAGAAAATGGCTCAGTGTGCAGCGCTGGCGGCGGCCAGTGGCGATGTGAACGGAGACGGCAAGACGAAGAGGAAAGTGGCCATCATTACAGGCATAACCGGTCAGGTAACGTGAAGAATTGTCTCAACATACGCGACGCGATGGTGTATACACGGAGAGTTCAGCTAGAAATCAAAAGTCTGTCATGTTTACTCACCTTTATGCTGTTTCAGACGCGTATGACCTTCTTTGTTCTATGGAAAACAAAGGGTGATATCAAGCAGAATGACAGCCTCAGTCACCATTCATTCTTATTAGAGAAAAAGAGATGCCGTGAGTAGTGACTGAGGCTGTCAGTCTCTTACTAGAGAGTGAGGAAATGATGACAGACTTTTATGAGACAACTTGAAGTTTTTTTAATTTATTTTTTATCTCAGGTGGTCATTTCCGGACTTCTAAGTAACTGACAACTAAGCTTAGAGTACAAGATGCATAGTATAGTGCTATGACTTTGTCCAAATGTGCCCTGTTATATCTATAAAGCACTACAGGCCTGGTGACAATTTGTTCCACTGTATACTTTTATATGTCTGGAATGGCAATATGCATGTGATCATTTGATATGGTAAGCAACATTTACAGCTATTGTGAACAAAAAGGAGTCTCATGTGAGTCCTTTAATTGTTGGCTGATGTTTATCTAGCCCCACCTGGGACTTTGCATTGTGAATGACTGTGAACTAGATGTAACAGGAGACACATGTGACACATCCCCTGAAAAGTTCATTGAGGATATAAGCAGGTAGCGTGATGTAGTTTTCCAGTTTGCTGGGAAGAGAAAGTTCAAACTGTTCAGAATAGGAAGCAGACAAAATGACATAACTTTCATTTCTAGTCTGTTGTGAAACGTTTTACAAGTCTTTTGTAAGTTTAGAGTGCTTGAGTATGTTACAGATAATGGGTGTGTATCTAGGCATCCAGACCATGATACTTGCTATTCAGGTTTCTAGGTTTCACTTTGCACATTTATGTGACGTGTTTTAAGTAACGGCCTTGTCTTGCTTTATGCAACATACAGTATATATATATATATATATATATATATATATATTGCTGAATGTGCCATCCATTTTGTCCTGGCCAGACTTTCTGGACCGTAATAGTAAGATTTAAATGGTTAAAAACTGTATATTTATTCTCCACTCCAATTAAAGTGTTTTACACCACAATTCAACATTTATTTCTCCCAAACTAAAAGAAATGCATCACATTAATGTTTCTGTGACAAAGCACTTTAAATATTTAATGAGGCAAGCAGAGTTAGGTTTATTGATTATTTGTTGCTAAACTATTGGCCATTATATTCTAACTGTGCATTGTTTCTTATACATATTAACTACTTATTAAGTTTTGTGTGAAAATAACTGAAGGCAGCCTGCTGAGAGAAATTATATGAAAGAATATATGATTGAATGAATTGTATGAATGCATAAGGGGGAACCGGCTGTCTACAGAAAAGTTTTGTTGCCATTTTCTTTTCATATGTTACAAACACACTCTAATGAAATGAAAATGATATTCTGGTCCGGATACAGCTTGAGGGAATGTCAGCTTGTGTAAATATGTCTGTTTCAGATAGTGTGTACAGAGTCTCTTCCACTGTATAATGCCACGATGCCATGGAATCTTGAAAGTACCTTGCCTTTAATTGTCAGTTGTTGTGATGCTGGCAGGTGAATGACAAACTGGGTTGGAAACAGACATGCCTTTTTAATTATTTTGTATTAATTTTGATTCCTTTCCGTGTGTGTTGGTGTGCATGAGATGATACACACATACATACATAAATGTGTGGGTAAATTTTTTTTTAATGCAAAGTCAGTATTTTATCTAAAAAAAAGAAACAATAATTCACATGCATTGAAGTGCATCAGAACATCACTGCTGGCGTGGTTTAATGCATTAGATGCCAAGTGGGGCATACACGACATTAATAATTATTTAGATTCTTTTGAACTCTTTTGATTAACTAGAAAGACCAGCTTGTAAGTAAAGTTTGCTTGGGTGTATGTGGTGAGAAGATTCTTGGGCAACTTGAATGTTTGCAGTACGTGGTGTTTATCATTCGCAGACTGAAGAGGGAAGTTCCTGGTTCGTTTCATGATAGAAGCTTTAACGTGAGCAGAGCTCAAGCGGAATTTGGCGACAACATAGTAAAAAGTCAGGATGCAGTTTGCTTGATGAACAGCAGAGGGCGCTCGAATGACACAAATCGTCAGGGATAGGCAACGTCGGTCCTGGAGTGCCGCTGTCCTGCAGAGTTTAAAAAGTTTTGGCATTGACATAAATTGTGTTTTGCAAAATTTGCTGCTTCAGTATTTGTAGATTATTTTTCCACATGTTTCTAAGGTACACTGAAAACAATAATAAGCATATCATAAGTTTTAAAGGCTTTAATTGGCAAAAAAAAAAAAAGAGTCAATATTTACAGTGTTGACCCTTGTTCTTCATAACCTCTGCAATTCGCTCTGACATGCTGGATATTAGCTTCTGGGCCAAATCCTGACTGATGGCGATCCATTCTTGCCTTATTAGTCCTCAGAGTTGATCACAATTTGTGGGCTTCTGCTTGTCCACTCACCTTTTGAGGACTGACCACAGGTTCTCTATGGGATTGAGATCTGGGGAGTTGCCTGGCCACAGATCCAAAATTTCAATGTGATGAACTTCAAGCCACTTCTTTATCACTCTTCCTTTGTGCCTTGGTGCTCCATCATGCTGGAAAATGCACGGATCATCACCAAATTGCTCATGGATCATTGGAAGAAGTTGCTCTTGCAGGATGTTTTGATACCATTCTTTATTCCTGGCAGTGTTTTTGGGCAGAATTATGAGAGAGCCCACTCTTGGTTGAAAAGCAACCCCACGCATGGATGGTCTCAGGATGCTTCTCTGTTTGCACAACACAGGACTCATGGTAGCGTTCACCTTTTCTACTCCGAACAATCAATTTTCCAGATGTCCCAAACAGTCAGAAGGGAGCTTCATCAGAGAAAATAACTTCACACCAGTCTTCTGCTGTCCAATCCTTGTACTTCCTGCTGAATTTCAGTCTATCCTTGACATCTTTCTTGGAGAGAAGTGGCTTCTTTGCTGCTCTTCTTGACACCAGGCCATTGTCAAAAAAGTCTTGGCCTCACTGTGCGTGCAGATGCTCTCACACCAACCTGCTGCCATTCCTGAGCAAGCTCTGCACTGTTGGTGCCACGATTCCGTAGCTGACTCCTCAGGAGAAGAAGGTCCTGGCGCTTGCTGGACACTCTGGGACGTCCTGAAGACTTCTTCACTGCAGTCGAACCACTCTCCTTGAAGTTCTTGATGATCCGGTACATGGTTCTTTCAGGTGCAATATTCTTTGTAGCAGTTTCCTTGCATGTGAGGCCATTTTGATGCAAAGAGATGCTGGCTGCACGTGTTCCTTTGGAGGTAACCATTGCCAACAAGAACACAATAGGTGCGTATCAATCAGCTCCCAAGCTCGTGAATCAGTAGATCGTGTACACTAATTCAGTCACTGATAAGTTCCCTGACTCACTGCACGTTGGGACCGTGATCACTCGAATTCAAGTGACGTGACTACGTACAGTGATTGAGACGGTCATCTCACACTCATCCAGGCCATCCTACAACAAATTCTGAAACACGGCCAGCCTTATTATTTGTATGACCATCACATAAAAAGGTCTAAATCTTTAGTCTGGGGCTGTGGAAAATAATTAAAGGTTCTCTCTTAAACTGCACCTTCACTTCCCTTTTCCCTTTCTTCATTTTCTCCAATATCTCTACATCTCCCTTTTTTCTTTACCAGCAGGTCTACTGTTATTAACAGAACTGTGTCCACCTTGTTGCAAAACAACCACACCTCATTGCAATTTGTTTGCACATAGGCCTAATGTTATTTCTCTTAAAAGGACTAATGGCAAGCTCACACTACATGATTGAAAGACTAGCCAAATCACTGTGTTGCTCACACTACGCAACAATATTTCTTCTCATCTGTCGTCGTCTTGTCATAGCTGTGCACATACTACACAACACAACGCTAACGAGGTGCACACACTACAAAACATTCAGTGAATAGGCATTGCCGACCATCAGCGAAAATACGTTTTCTCACATAAATTCTATAGAGAAATTACTGCTATTAGGCCATTTCGTCAAGCATGGACAATCAACTGGCCCTTCAATTGGTCTTTTTTTATCCGAAAGAAAGAAGAAACCACGACGAAAGAGAATATGGCAGAAACAATGGCTTTCTATACTCCAGAAAGAGTTGGAGGTAATTAAACCGTACAATGAAATGTGGTATTATATACACAATCTTTGCATTTGTTAAATTTATAGTTGATTTGATTAATTCGTGGCCTTTCATGTCTGTTCATAAAGATGCATGATGAGTGTTTATACCATCTGCACTGTGATTGGCTGGATTAGTTCCACCTTGTCATTGTGTCGCTCACATTACGAGATCACGTGGCGATAATATCAAACAGGTTTGAAAATGTCGTAGCGTCTGTGATAGCTCCAGACAGGTTCGGATCACGTTGCTGACCTGCTCATACTTAACGAGCTTCGGCGACCACAACGAGCACCGATTTGGTCACGATCCGGGGGATTTTGTCGCAGACTGGAAATCTGTCCGCGACAGCAAAATGCAGCCAAAAAGCCTGTAGTGTGAGCCTGGCTTTATACCCAAGATTTAACAATTCTTACAAATATATTAAAGCAAATTTTCTAAAGTGCCTAAATGCCAAAATTAGTACATTGAAAAATCCTTAAACTGATTATTGCATTATTAGGCTGACTCATATTTTTGTGTTGCTGTCTGCTCTAGCTCCCTCCCTTCCTATACAATAAATCCACATGAATATCTGTCTGTCACGCATTGGTGATGCAAAATACACAAGGATGAAGGAGATCAAAAGAAAAGTATTTTAATTAGATAATTCCAGGAGACCACGGCACGGAAACCAACCTAACATAGACGGAGAACGTACGAAGACTAAGACTGGCTGCATACTAGACGATTTTCAAATCTTAAAGGTGCTGTATGTAAGTTTTTGACTCTACTAAAGCATAAAAATACCATAATATGTTTGCAGATATTTAAGAAACATGCTAAGTTAACATACTTGTTTATCTGAAAAACAATGCTACAGTCAGTTATTCTCCTTTGAAAATGTGCGTTCCGGGCCAGACTGTCGGTCTCTGTTTTGGTTTGTGAAACCCGCCCACTGCCAGTTTACCCAATTGTATTGCGGGACCCCGGGTTGCCAGTTGGCGGAAAACACAGCGTATTTAATTTGATTCATCGTCAAGTGCGCTCGTTCCTGTTGGTGTCGTCAATCTGGCAACCTGCGTGTGTGTCAAGTCTGAGGAGGAAGGGCCGGGTGAAAAAACCCACTCCAATATTTTGAATTTGGACTGCAATACTTAGTTCAACCACTCGGTGTCAATCCTACATACAGCACCTTTAACCGATTTTAAAACCATGGGCGACCACAGACATGAAGACAGTTTCAACCGATTTTTAGCCTTATAATCCTCTGAATGCACACACTAGACGATTCGACCAGACCACAAGACCACATACTTGTCGATTGTAGGAACGATTTCCCAGTGACACGAGATCTCACGGAGACTCGCGAGATCAAACGTGATTAGAGAAGAAAACCAAATGGATAACAATTGACGTTGTCAGCTGGCTCTCCTATCGCGCATTCTGTTTCACAGTGAAAAACAAAGATGGGTGATGTTCTCTGCTTTCATGGCATGTGTGTAGCTGCCAAGTTTCAGCTATAGAAGCACGCAACATCCGGTAGGTGACGCTTGCTCGCTCTCATTGGCTATCGCGGGTATCACGTCAGAGGCAGCCCGATCAAGAGTCGTAAACATCAAACATGTTTGATATTCATGATTTAGTATGTCCCAAAGCTTGCCTACTCTTCTACTACACACTCAAAAGTGTGTACTTTTTCTTCACCAAAAGTGTAGTGTAGTATAAGTAGGCACATTGAGATGCAGCATAGGTCAAATGGGGAGCAAAGCAAAACATAATGGAAACACAGAACAGGCAGACATGTTACTCTATCTGCTAAATTTAGTAATGTAACTTTACAATTAATAATGATGATGTCTTTTAGCACAGTATTCTGACTGATGATAATGGGGTGCTCCTGACAGCGTAACAGGTGCTAGCACTTTAATACTCAACTAGATCAATAAAGACAAAACTACAGTATTGTATTAGAGATGAAACTGACATGCACTCGAAGCCCTGAACAGGTTAGTAATTTATTTCACTACATTTCACTGCTTCTTCTGGCCGCTTCCTCTCATTCATTGAGTCCCGCACATCGATTGCTGTGATCGAAACCATTTGACGGAAGCGTGGAACACACGTGAGCTGATTCGTTTAGCGCAGCGCTGCCAGTCAAGACGATTTATAATTTATTAGCGATTTATTAGCGAATGACAAAATCGGAAATGATCACTTTGGTACATTGAGATGGCAAACATATTAATAATATTAAAAAGAAAAAGAAAACACAGGGCTGCGGGCCAAATCAGCTGCCAGGCCACCGGGAATCGTCCCGGTGCTCCCGATGGCCAGTCCGCACCTGATTCATTCACACTTTCACATATGCTGCTGATATGACTAGTCAATTAATGTTAGCTGGTCATTTTGTGTCAGGATCAAAAAACAGTGAAATTGTTTTTTTTTTTTTGTGAAAAGTTTTTTTTTTTTGGCCAATGAAGCTTTTAGCAATTATTTGAAATGCATCTGATCACTCTACACAATAATCTAGAAACAATGTGAATGAACACCACAACAGCTTAAGCAGCAAACTTTGCAAAACTTTTGGCCATGACTGTAATTTTTGGTAATCATTTTATTTCAGACAGATGAAAATAAATAAACAAACAAACACTGTCTGATGTATGGAAGCAGTTTAAACATTTTAGACTATAATTTGGTGTAGGTCTGTCACTATAAAACCCTTACTGGATACAAATTACAGCATATTTCAAAGGCAGTTGCCATAACCAAAATTAATAGTAAAACGCTTTAATTGTGTGCATTTTGTTGATGTGTGCAGTTAATTATGTTAAAGTTGTTGCGCCCACTTGTGGTTAATAAAGGAACACAGCTGTTTGTTTGGATTTGTGCTTTGAGGTGGTAAACAGAGAAAGACTGCTTTACTGAGGTCAAGGGCAAAGGTAAGGGACCTATTTACACACAGACAAACCAACACGAAGTACGTACACTGACAGAGAGACAGACACACGGACTGGTTTGGTTGGGCAAGTTAAGTGGGCTTATTTGATTAGCTTTCATTCTTTCCTTTACCATTCTGGTTTTCTCAGCATAAATGGATCCACAGTTTGCCATTAGCAATCAGCCTGCGTCTCGTGCAGAGGTCTAAAGGCCTATAGATTTATCTTTATGTGGTGCGCAAGGGTGATTGTAATTGCAATGGAAAGTTTTTCTAAATTAGTCAGCGTTTCTGAGATGTTTCGCACATGTGGTTTGACTCAAAATAAGAGATGATTAAGAATTAAAAACGGATTTATTTGAAAGATTTTATAATTCAGACTGAAAGGGATTGGTGGCTTAAGGTAGGCCTGTGTGTGCGTATGCACAGACTGGTTGGAATGTCGTGTCCGTCTAGGTTTCCTGTCTATGAACGTAATCTGCGGGAAACAGGCAACGTTTCCCAAAAGTCTCAGCATGACGATAAGCTGCTTTTTATCAGGGTTATGAGTCTGCGCTGCAGTTGGCACTGGTTGTGTCACACACATATACACACACACACAGAGCCTCAGGTGGTCGGACATTGAACAGGTTTTATGTAAATGGCCAGTGAACGGTGTGAAAAGGAAACGGAAATGTATCTTTAAGCACATCTTTTCCTCTGCGGGCATATATACTTATATACAGGCACATACACTGCTGCTGGAGCTTCTCATTTTTTCCCCAAAGGTCTTTGGGACTGTGCCTATATCACCCCAGCAGGAAGTAGGGGGCGGAATGCCATGGCCGGGGCGGAATGTTCCACAGTTCTAAAATGTGCGGTCTGGAAGTATGAGAGGGGAAAAAGGGAGAACGAGAAGGAGATGAGAATGAGAATGAAAGAGACTCGAAAGTTGTTTATGTCTTAGGTTAAAACGTGTCTTTAGGGTACGGCCGTGTCACTTTTTGACAGTCAGGTGGATTCAGAGGCTTAAACTGAGCTGTCAGGCTTTCACTGACTGACACGATGGCCTTGTTTGCTCAATTAATACTCTTTTGTCTGTGTCTGTGTGTGTGTGTGTAATGCGCTCGGATGATTCAGTAATCTTGTATTACACTGGCGCTTTCGGTGTGTGTTGTAGCCCGTAGGCACTCCTTACTTATTTGTTAGCTGTCTTGTTGACTGTTTTCTTTGCAGACTATGTATGGAGCTTTTTTTAGTGAGGGGAGTTTTATTTCTCTGCTGTTAAAGGGATAGCTTGCCAAAAAATGACAATTCTGTCATCATATACTCAGCCTCATGTCGTTCCAAACCTGTTTGACTTTCTCTCTTCTGTTAAACACAAAAGAAGATACTTAGAAAAATGTATTTTTTGTCCATATAATTGGATCCACTGGGGCAAAAATAGTTGTGTTGCTTGAAAGAAATAAAGTCATAGAGCTTTGGAAAGACACAAGGGTGAGTTTCGACACAAGCGTGTGTGCGTACGTGTGCAAAAACGCGTATTTGTGTAATGTAGGCATGTATTCGCTGCGGTCTGGCTCATGAAATTCTGAAAGAAATGGTCATTGTGTTGAATACTCTCTTGGGTAATGCTTGCCGTAAATGTGTGTGTGTGTGTTTCTCAAAGCCCAAAATAATTCTCCCTCTATGTGGTTTCAGGATGGGTCCTACCTTGCTGAGTTTCTGCTGGCTAAAGGTTATAAGGTGGGTAAGCCAATGTAACCCTTAAAGGCATGCTACAAACCCGTCAGAAATCATTCCCACATTTATCTGATGCAAATATCTCACTGTCTGTTAATAATCAAATTTGAAAGTTCATAAGATTTCAATTAAAATGTGTTGCATCTCATTTAAAGGTTTAATAGATAAAGAAATATTTGACTGTTCAATTTTTGGGTCAATTTTTTAATGTTTTTTTAAGAAGTCTCTTATTCTTAGCAAGGCTGCATTTATTTAATCAAAAATACAGTAAAAACAGTAATATGGTGAAATATTATTACAATTTAAAGTAACATTTTAGGTATTTTTTTCAGGATTCCTTTGATCAGTAGTTCAAAAGAACAGCTTTTACTTAAAAAATATTTTGTAACATTTTAAATATCCTTGCTGTCACGTTTGATCAATTTACTGTATCCTTGCTAAATAAAAGTATTAGTTTCGTAATAAAAAACTTAGGATGGCAACATTATGGAATTCGTATTTCAAAAGAGTGTTCAATTTTCACAGCTGAAGCATGTGCTTTGCTGTTAGCTTTGGAATATATTGAAAATGCACAACAAAAGGATTCTATAATTTTTACGGACTCTAAATCATGCCTTCAAGTAATGGACTCTTTAAAAACGTCCTTTGATCGATTGTATTTTAACCAAAGTGGACCATCTACAGAATCAATTCTATTGTATTATTTTTTGCTGGGGTTCCAGGCCATGTTAGGCTTTCAGGAAATGAGCGAGCTGATGCAGCTGCAAAGGAGGCTTTTAATCAGGAAGTAAACACATGTCAAATTCCTCCCTCAGAGATCAGACCTATTATTAATCGTTATATATTAAATAAGTGGCAAGGAGAGTGGGATACATGTACAAATAATAAATTACATGAAATACATCTGGAAATTTCAAACAGATTTTTATTCTCTTTTAAAACTAGATTTGATCAAGTGGTATTTACCAGATGTCGCATAGGTCATACAAGACTGACTCATGCATTTTTGCTTAAAGGTGAAGACCCTACTCAATGCATGTTCTGCAAGATTCCCCTTTCTGTCAAACATATTTTATTGGACTGTCCAGCTTTTAATGTATGTAGAAAACTCTTTTATGAAGCGAACTCGCTTAAAGAGTTATTTAGTATAATTATAGCAGAAAAAGTTTTCGGATTTTTATCATATGTTAATGTAAAAAATCTTGTGTAATATAACTTGTGTTTGTTTGTTTGCTGGGTTTTTTGTATTTGTTATACTTGTATTTTTAAATAGTTTTTGCCATGAAAATAGCCTTAGATGCTGACATGGCATTAAATAAATGTATACTACTACTACTATAAAAACCTTAGTGATCCCAAACCTTTGAACAGTCGTGTACATAAATTCAGTTTAAAATCTTATATACTTAAAAGACTGGAACTGTTTTTGTTTTGGGCAGGTTCACGGTATCCTTCGCAGGTCCAGTTCTTTTAACACGGGCCGGATTGAGCACCTTTATCATAACCCTCAAACACACACAGAAGGAAGTGAGTTTCACATAAACACACCTGGCTGTTATATGCATGTTTTATGACGTTTGTAAATGCATAAATGTCTTCTAATCTGTGTAAAATATCACTAGGCATTGGATCCACTGGGCGTTGTAAGTTGTTAATTCAGTATTTTTAATTATTTTTAAGGTATTTTCCTTTACGGTTGCAATCTAAACATTCCTAAGCAATATTTGGACTGTAATTATTTTTTTGGGGTGAAGTCTGAGAAAATCATTGGTATGGCTCCTCTGTGATAAAACTCATGCATTTGGACTGCAGTTAATCACAGGGAAGACAAATAAGTTTTCTATTTTTATTCATATAGGGGATGTCATATACACAATGCAGTTAAATATGGTTGTCACTCTTCTTTTAAGTGCTTAATCCTGTTTTGTACAAACAAGAGTTTCCCTATTTATGGGAGTGCCAAAAGTCTACGACAGAATTCAAATTCAAAAGGCTACGACAGAATTCACTCTCCAAAATTATTATGTATACAAAAAAATGCCAGTTTTAGACAGTTATAGTGCCATACAGTGGGAAAATGCAGTACATACTAGGTTACAGCTGAAAGATGCCAAAAGTTTCACAGGTTTAGAGGTGACTACTGTACTATGTACAGAAAGTTAGTTGGTTAGTTTACGGAAACCAGCTTCCTTTGTGCCAAAATATCCAAATTCTAATTATAAAAGTGTCAGTTTAGGCCCAGTTCATCCATATGAACTGATTCATCCATATAAAATGACCAAATTTAACTTAACCAGGAATTTTCTCCTGAATGGTGGGAGAAGTTTGATTGAAATTGTAATAAAATCCCTTATTAGTCCCTGTATAAAACATTTGCCATTCAAATAGGTCTTTCAGTCTGTATTTGGCTTTGAAAGCAAAATGAAATAAAATTAAATTCAAAGTTTTACACAAAAATCTAGAAATAGATTCTCCAGTTATTTCTCCTTTTTTGTTTTTGTGATCCGCGAACAATTTAATAAACATTTCAGACATGGATATGACCTCTTTGTTTTGGGTCTCTGGTTGTTTTCGCTTAAGTGACAATCTTTAAACTTGAGCCGATGTGGAGGAAAAAATGTTTAAACTTCAAACTTTTCAGATTGCTCGGTCACATTTAAGAGGAATGAAATTCATTCTTTTATTCTGTGCCTTATAGACATGAAGTTGCACTACGGAGACTTGACTGACAGCACGTGCTTGGTAAAGATTATCAATGAAGTCAAACCCACTGAAATATACAACCTTGGAGCACAGTCTCACGTCAAGGTAAAACTCTCTCATTCTCCCAACTTCTAGCTTACTTTCTCAATATTTCTCAGTCACACAGATGCTCTTTGTCTGTCGACTCTCAAACTCTCCTCCTGGACAGACACAAACTGTTTCATAATGACTTTGGTTTCTTTCTTGGTGTCTGTGAGGTGAACAAATGACCCCATCCAAGTAATACTTTGGAAAGAAAAAAACTCTTAACCAAATAGAGAAGACTTTCTTTCACTCTCTGTTCCTTTACCCACACCCCTAATGTCTAGTCATCTGGGATGAGATCAGGGGGATGTTAGTCAGAGCATTGGACATCATGGTGTGTGTGAACTTCTGTGTGGGTGCTCCACAGGGTAATTTATGGGAAACAAGAACAAACGGCAGTTAAAGTGAGGGAAAGGAAGGGAGAGAGGAAGATGATGGAATAAGAAGATCAAAAGCAGAATAGGGACAAGATAATTCGGAGGGATACGAATGAGACATTTCTGTTGATATTGTTTGCATCAGCTACTCATGAGTTCAGTCACAGGAAAAACCAATTAAATCTGTTCAGCTGGGTATCAGAGAGAAACAACAATGTCATGTTTTTTGCTGGAGCTTATTATGTTTCAACCACACAAAGAAAACAACTGAATGCTCCATAAAACAAGTTCTTTGGAATAATTATACTGACCGGTAATTAAAAGATTTGATCATCCAAAAAATCAATTCTGTCACCGTTTACTCACCATCTTCCTTAAAGTAATGCGGCTTTGGTACTACATGAGAGTGAGAAAACGATGACTGAATTTAAATTTTTGGGTGAAATCCTTGAAAAGCATTTTTTCGCAAACCATTTATCTTCCGTTGCGTGGTGTAATATTGTTGGTTAATATTATTTTACCCCACTCGTGTGGCATTTGTTACGGAAGAAAAATGAAAGTAATTTTGGAAGCAGGAAAAGTTACTACATCTGATGAGAGATCATGGAAACTTTTATTGAACAACATGCACTGATGAATCATCCACAATAAGACCAGAGACATTTTATTAAGAAAATGAATAGTCATTTTTGATTTCCTGCTGTCAAGTGCAAACAAAATCATGCTAAGGGGCCATTCACACAGAATGCGTTTTTGACAGACATATTTTGCAGTATATCACATGACACAGCACTCTTTTTGTTAAATCCTTCTTCAGACTGTGCTTTTTTTTAAACTCCACCCCGCCTCATCTCTCGTTTTTAAACACAAATACGCATCTTGTGTGAACAGCCCCTCAAGTAATTCTTACACTATTTAATGACTACTTGTGTTTGATAACTACAGTGACTTCTTTTGGACACTCATGTATGTCCAATGAATGTCATTGTATTATGTATTAGTACAAATAGTGCTTTTCAAGTATTACCACTTTTTTGATCCAGTTTTGGTGGATAAATTTACTGTGTGTTTTTAAGCTATATTTCTTTAAAACAAATGTGACTTGGTTTGATATTTTGTTATATAATGGAAATACATTCATACATTTTTAAAAATGGCTTAACTGTTCAAATACCTTTTGGAGGTATTTGAATACCTAAAATGATTCATGAGCTTCAGTGGTAGGTTTGTAAGTCAGTAGGATGGAAAGATCCAGACTGCACCTGTGGGCTGAAAACGGTCTGTTAAATACAGCAGCTGCCGTAATATGGAACTAAATAATTCAGGTGGAAACTCACTGCAAAACGCTGGCCAAAAGACAGGCATCCATTATACTGAATGGGAGGAGTTCTGGGTGTCCCATCAGGAGGATCATCTGCTGTGATGACTGATAACGGCAGGATGTTCACTGTCACAATGAATTTTGTACCGCTGTGGCTCCTCAGCCGAATAAACAGTACTTTAAGCATAGACATAGGACTAAGGGAGAGTATAGTTCATATTTAAAGATTGCTGTTATACTACGACAACCGCAATCAGGATTGCTATGTGGAAAAATAAACAAGCTTGATTTAATTACACCAGCAGTTTAGGCTTGTAAGTGTGTGCATTTGCCGTGAGTGTTCATTAAAGATAGGTGTTTCAATCAGTGCCCGCAGTAATGAAGTGGTAGATCACTGCTACTCTCTGATTGTAGTTTACATTTTTTACTCACCGCACTTTGTTTGGATATGGCAGAAAGAGTGGCAGAGAAAACACATACACACACATGCTCGGTTTCCAGTTTTTGCACACAGGGGTCAGCAAAGTGCTATTTTGTTTGAGAGTACCGCTTGGTGGTTTTTTGTAGGATATTCGTTTATGCTTAAAGGAATGTTTTGGGAAGAAAGTGATGTGCTTTTTTTCCTCCATGCACATTCTGTCTTTGTCTGTGAGCATTTATAGTCTTGTTTATAAGTTATTCAAATAAATCAGATGGAGAAATGACAGAAGGACGACAAGCATAAAGACTGTAATGAACTGTGATTGAGTTGAAATAAAGTCATGGGGTGTTCAGGTCTAATGTTGCATAACAACGTTTGAACATTTGATTTTCTTCTAAGATCTCAGTCACTCTCTGTAATTATGACCAATTAAAATGGGAATGATTGTGTGTGTGTGTGTGTGTGAGAGAGAGAGAGAGAGAGTGTGTGTGTGTTTATATATATATATATATATATATATATATATGCACATATGTAGAGTTCGACAAACCATCCCTGCCTTTATCCTTTTCCTCTTTATTTTACACTTTTAACATTTCACTTTTTTTACATTCAATGTTGTAATAAAATGTATGTATAATTTAAATTATTATCTGAATTTAAAGGAAAATTATGGCAGTGAAAAAAATTATTTAATAAAAGCACAGTATTCAGTACAAGCATACATTGTGTATATAATTGTGTTAATTTAAAGAAAGTTTAAATATTCTTTTCAATAAATATGATAGATGGATGGATGGATGGATAGATAGATATTCAGTACAAACATATTCCAGTATTTGTATATAATTACGTGGTCAGTAGAATTTTGTGTTATTTTCAATAATAATAATAAATAAATCAATGCATTAAACTGATCAAAAGTGATATCAAAGACATTTATAATGTTACAAAAAATTCTACTTTTATTAAATGCTGTTCTTTAGGCTTTCTATTCAAAGATATTAAGCAGCACAACTGTTTTCATTAATAATAGAGAATGTTTCACGAGCAGCAAATGAGCATATTAGAATGATTTCTGAAGGATCATGTGACACTGAAAACTGGAGTAATTGTTGCTGAAAAATCCGATTTGCCACCACAGGAATAAGTTACACTTTAAAATGTATTCTGATAGAAAACTGTTATTTATTGTAGTAATGATTCACAATATTACTGTTTTTACTGTATTTTTTATCAAATAAATGCAGCCTTGCTGAGCATAAGAGACTTCTGTCAGAAACATTAAAACAATCTTACCGACCCCAAACCCTTGAAAGGCAGTGTGTATCTTTTCAAAAGAAGTTTGTACTAATGATTCTGCTTTGATATGTGCCTAAATAATATCTCTAAATCTAATAATTAATTTAAAATGGAAAAATATTAAAATGGAAAACTTGCAGGGCAGCACCTGTTAGACATGCAGAATAGCATGAAATGTAATTGAAATAAAGTACTGAATTATTCAGGTGGGATATACCAGCTTCAGGAGGTCCATGTGTGCAAACACAATAGAGAGATAAAGGTGTCTATTTACATGTGAATGTGCACTGTTCCGACTGTCATGACAGGACCTTGTCTCCAGCATGTTGTTTGGGGATGACAGGAACAGTAAAAGAAAAGCCATAAATAATGTCGGTTCGATGTCAGTGTGCGATCACGGCTTTACTACAAAAGAGCACCGTGTACTTTACATGTTGATGTTTGTACAAGTTTAAACCTTGCGGTTATTATCAAATTACCACAAATGGAGCTGCCTTGTGGGATATCACACTGCAATTAGTCACGTTTGACCACATCAAACTTAGATCACATGATAAACTGAGTTGAAATGCCACTTTTTTTAGGCTGAGATTGAGAGCCAAGTCACACACACTCACACACTTAAATGGTTGCAAAGTTCATTTTTATGCAAAAAATCAAACAGACAGACTTTCAAATCAGATATCTCTTAGCATCGGCAGAATCTGTTTGCTCATCGTGTTATGTACAGTAGGGTGTGAGTGGCATAAGCTTTGTTTTTGTGTTTGGATTAGTGCAGATCTGTAGCTAATATGCAGTTGTTGGACTGGAACGTTGCAGTATGTATCATGTTTTGCGAACATGTTTGATGTGTAATGTAAGTGTTGTCTTGGGAAGACTTTGGCATTGTGTGCATGTTTATAGACTGATGTGACACAGCAAACATGCAAGAGGATGCAGGATTGAGTGACACGCTGAAAGATAATTCAACTTTGGTGAAGTGTAGCACCAAAATCCTTTCTGCTAATGGCGACAGAATTTTTTAATAAGGTCGTGCTTGCAATGTAGGAGACTTTGTGTAACACTGAGCCTAAGTTTCCTTGTTAGCTAATTAGGTGTCTAGAGGATGCAGGCGCTCTCGCTTTCACACAGATACTTGCAGTTAATTGCTTGTGTAAATCATTCCACTCTTGTCACCTGCAACGACTGACGTCACTGCCAACAAACAGGCCTTTATTCAGTGGCATTACATCACGTTAAAAACACGATTTTGATTTATCTAAATGACAGCGCCTGTGAAGCAAGTGATTAATTATGAGAGATAAAAATCTCTGCACTGCCATCTCTGTCACTCATTAAAGGGTGGGAATGCAGATGCATTTTAAACATGTTTGCTTGTGTGGTAGTCACTTTTTTGTTTGCTTTTCAGTAGACTAATCATTATTATCATTATTTAAAGTTTTTAACTAATTATTTTTATTTGGATATAAATATTTGGATATTTACAATGTATTTATTTTTGTAATTAATTTTATTATTATAATTAATGGGACTTCTTTCTTTCTTTCTTTCTTTCTTTCCTCCGTAGACTAATTATAATCATTATAGTTTTTAGTTGATACTTTGTATAAATATTTTAATTATAGATTTCTATATATTATATTATAATTAATGGGACATATATATATATAGGTCGTGTATTTAATTTGAAGGAAGGAAGCATTGAGGGTTCTACTATGTTCATGGAAAACACTTGAGACTCTCCCTGGTTAGACGGAGGGGTATCAGCCCTCCCCTCACTGATACTCAGAAACTTGAATATAACACATTTTGAAAGGCTTACTAACCTCGAATCTGTGTTGTGACGTGCAATACTGTTTCTAATGTTTGTATAAAAAAGTGAGAATTGCAGTGTATACCTTTTTAATGCAGATTTATTTTTTTCATTGCATATTTTGCAAATTTCTGATTCACAGTGTCATTTTTTACTGTCAGAAAAGATGAAACCCCTTTTTTTCATTGCAACTATTTTTAAATCCAGATATCTTTGTACCGATGTAAATGATTGTAGTTATTTTGGATAGTGTTTTGCTAACAAAAGGAGAAACTTTTTCATGCATATTTCTATTTTTTGTTTTTTTTGTTTCGTGTTTATATATATTTTTTTTTTTTTTATTATTATTAATTCTTTCTTTCGCTTTCTTTATATTCCTTTAATCAACACTTTATTTTTAAACTAATTAATTTTTATATTGACATTTTCTTCATTTATTTTAAATTACTTTATTTATTTAATCCTTTTATTCATTTAAAGTCATTTATTTTCGTTATTTTCATTTATTATGTTTAATTAATCCCCAAATGATAATTTGTATGTGTGTACATTGAGTTGGCCAGTTTTAGACATTGACATAGTTTGTCAATGGCAACACAGTTGTGTTGATGCTCTTATTTGGGTATGAGTTAATCAGCTTTGAAAAGAAACGACCCAACAAATGTGACATCTTTGGCAAGTGGCAACATAAAGCGCATCAAGCAGTCACGGCTTTAATCCAGGGATTAAAACAGCATTAAACTTGTCAAAAAAAATAAAGCAGTTTTAAAGTCTGTAACCTTACGTAAGCCTTGATTGCTCTAGATTAGGCAAGGAAAGATGTGTCCTATGGTACACCTTGTCTTTTTTGGGAATATTCAGTCCTAGAAAATGGGTTAAGATGGCTTGACTTCTCAACGTCGAGCTGCTTTTAAATTTTGGAAGTAATGTGACTGACATGGTATGTCTGAATAATATGCCAATCTTTGTGAATTCGCTAGCACAAGCACTCAACACTTGATTGAGAGGTGGAAAATAGCCGTTTACAGAATAAAAGCAGGTATTGCAATGAACAATTCATCCTTTGTGCGGTGTAAACGGACACATTCCTGTCTCATGCCCTGCCCTAAAGGAGTTAACTTTAGTCAAGAGAAGCATTTAGTTTTATTAGCTTTTAGTTTTTATTGTTATTTATTATTATCATTATTATTATTGCCATTACATCAGGTAATGACCTTGGCAAAATTTTGAACAGAAGTATGGAATGAAAGAATAAAAATAAAGGATGGTACTTTGGATCATAGCATTACCAGAGATGTTGGCTCAAGTGCCTGGAAGACTAGGATCAGGAAATATTCAGCTGCAGATTAGTATCATAGTGTGTGATTCCAAAGTAAACTCTGAAAATGATTAATGATGTTTAAGATTATGATGAATGTAAAGTAGGATGCAAGAGAAGAACTTAAGTTCAAAAACATAAGACTCCAGTTATCACGTTATTATACAGAGAAATGTTATTAAGCCTCAAGGTTTGTATTTCCATCTTTTGTTTCATGCAAATTGGTGGAAAAATCTCAAAATCTCCACATTTTTGCTTTTTCATTTAAAGCAGAAACCTCTCTGGTTCCCTTTTCTGTTGTACAAGTCATTGCGCTCTCTCTGTAGTCAACGCTGGTGCCACTTGTCTGCATGACCTTTAGATATGTACTATATACAAGTAGGGCTCAACAATAAGTATATATTTTTTCCTAGTCAGGCCAGCAGTTTACAATATGTGCAGCCCTGCCAATATTTTCACAGGCCCCACTATATAAAGATTATTCACTTTATATTTAGAAACGTGTGTCTGATATATGGGCATTTTATTATTATTTTTTTTTATTGCTTATTACACAGCTACTTGCCAAATAAATGAACAATAAATACAGATTTGAGTAAAAACTTTATTATTTAAGAGTGCCTCTTATACAAGAGACTTTTACAGATATGTAGTAAATTAGTTGCCTTGGACAACAGTCAGTTTTTTGAGAATTATGGATAAATCCGTCCAATCAGAATAATTTCAAAACTGTAATAATTTAAATTTGTTTGCTGTTTCAAGACTGCCACAAGTCTTTATCCTCCTCTAAAGCTCATCTATGTTAGCCAGATAGATAACATTACATATTTAATTCAGAACTTGCAACAGCAATGTTCAATACTACACAAAACTAATTCATAAAAGCAAATGGCTAAGAAGGGACTGTCACTTGATTGGACAAGTGACAGTCAGTCTGAGATTGTGAGCTGGATAGTTTTAGACAGTTTAGTGGATGGCATCTAATGACAACACAAACATTTGGCAAAAAAATTATATGGTAATGAATTTGGTCTGCAGAGAGACCTACTAGACACCAGAGTATATAATTACACCTATTTATAGCTTGGAAGCATTCATCATCTTCTCTCAAAATAAACAAGCAGGTCAAGCACTCATATTTGATATTTTTATGTTAATCGGAAGCACGTTGTGCTCATTGCTTTTAACAAAACTGAGGTGGATGCTCAGCGTTGCAGATCTTGGCATATCATGTGCATTGTCAGTGTTTCAACAGTCTGTAGGCTTCTTGACATAGAGATAAGCGCACACAATAGCTCACATCATTCTTTCGAGCTCCTAAATGACAGCACCTGTCAACTGTGATGACACATGTGCTGTGTGTGTCAGAGAGTTGGTTCAGTCAGAGACCACTCACATGTGGTAGTTGTTGGTTGCTGTCAGCACAAGGTTAACTGTCAGTGTCAACTGTCAGGAGTTGAACAGAACCTTGTGTGTGACTGCGCTGTTCTCAAGCAAATGAAATAGCATGATGAAAAACGTGTGGCCGGGTTATATGGATTGCACTATACTCTTCCTTTAGAAGTGTTTGCACCAAGCCCAGACCTGAACACCTTACACCCCGTTCACACCGCCAGTGTCACACAGCGACAGAGCGACATAATCCCATTAATTTTCAATGGAGAGCTGGCGACTTCCGGCAACACGAGCGACAGTGACCGTTGGCGACGGAATGTGGGCGTGTCAAGCAATGCGAGTCAAGCGACAAAAGTTCAGAATTCTTCAACTTTATGCAAATAAGCAGCGAATTTCGCGAGCGACAACCAATGGGAGTGAAGTCAGTGGAGAGCACGTGATTCATCTGCTGTAGTGGAGTGTTACGGGGGTAACTAGGCAACCAGTAGTGGGAACGCCCACTAGTGACCTCAGTTGCCAGCCACAAGCGACAAGCAGTGAAAAAGTCGCTGGCGGTGTGAACGGGGCTTTAGGGATGAATTTTGAAAGCCTACTGTTAGCCAGACCCAACGTCAGCGTCTGACTTCACTGATGCTCCACTCTCTGAATGGGTGCAAATCCAAAAGTCTTGTTCTAAAATCTAATGGAAGAGATTTGAAATTAAATGTTAAACAAAACACAAGCATTGGTGAGGTCAGGCACTGATGATGGGTGATGGGGTCTGGCCTGCTCTTCCAATTCATCCCAGTGGTTTTCAAAGGGGGTTCAGGTCTAGACTTTGCTGGCTGGTGAAGCTCTTCCACACCAGATGTAATTATTTAAAGGGGTGGTTTATTGCGATTTCACTTTTTTAATGTTATTTAGTATGTAATGTTGCTGTTTGAGCATAAACAGTATCTGCAAAGTTACGAAGCTGAATGTTCAATGCAAACGGAGATATAGTCTTTTAAAATTCTGGCAGTCTAATGCCTATAAAAACGCCTAGTAGGGACTACAACAAGTTACTTCCCGGGTTTGTGATGTAACAAACCCAGATAAACCCCGCCCTCGGGTAAAGGCAGCAAAAAAAGGCAAAGAGGGCGAGGCGGCCATGCTGCCCTGCTTTAGAGAAGAGGAAGAGAAAACTAGAGGCGCACGTAAAAGTCTATTCATATATGAATCGCGATTCTGCATAGTCTTTTAAAATTCTGGCAGTCTAATGCCTATAAAAACGCCTAGTAGGGACTACAACAAGTTACTTCCCGGGTTTGTGATGTAACAAACCCAGATAAACCCCGCCCTCGGGTAAAGGCAGCAAAAAAAGGCAAAGAGGGCGAGGCGGCCATGCTGCCCTGCTTTAGAGAAGAGGAAGAGAAAACTAGAGGCGCACGTAAAAGTCTATTCATATATGAATCGCGATTCTGCCTTTTAACGATTCTAATGGATTCACAAGTTTCAAAATCAATGTTCTAAAGCAGCAGTTCTTAATACTGTTCCTCTCGTCCGCCTGCTCTGCACATCTCTCTCTCTCTCTCTCTCTCTCTCTCTTTCTCTCTCATTCAGCTCAGCTCCAACAATGAAGCTATGAGAAGCATTAAAGGGGTCATTTATTTCAATTTTTCCTTTCTCTTTGGAGTGTTACAAGCTCTTGGTGCATAAAGAAGATCTGTAAAGTTGCAAAGACTAAAGTCTCAAATCGAAAGAGATATTCTTTATAAAAGTTAAGAGTCAGCCACACCTACCTAAAACGGCTCGTTCTAACACGCCCCCACATATCTACATCACTATGTGGGAAGATTTGCATTATGCTGCCCAAATGTTCAACGCTCCGGCCTGACAGGGCATCATCACAATGTGGTAAGGGGCGTAACATTTCCATCACACGCTTGAGGTATTCGGCCAATCACAAGGCACTGGATAGCTGGCCAATCACAGCACACCTCGCTTTTTCAGACCGATGAGCTTTGTAAAAATTGACGCGTTTCAGAAAGGCGGGGCATAGAGGAGAAACAATAATGTACAGTATGTGGAAAATAATGTGTTTTTGAACCTTAAACCGCATAAACACATTTCATTACACCAAATACACAAAATAATGTTCTTTTTAGCAGCATCATATGACCCCTTTAAACATGGATGCAGGTGCAGTTGTCGTACTGTATATTAAAAGCTAACATAAGCAATAGCATCTACAAATAGCAGCATATTTAAAAGTATGAGACAACAACAAACAAAAAACATAGGCCTACCATTAAAAGCCGTGCTTGCACAGGTTCTGTACGATACTTTTCAATAATATCCTCTGCTTCTCAATCGGGCTCAAACTGATAAGCAATATTAACGACGCAGTTGTGTACAACCGGAGCGCATGCCAGAATACATATATGAGCATGTGTATATGTATATATATATATATATATATATATATATATATATATATATATATATAAATCTTTTTTCATTTAATTAATTTAATTACAATTTCCTTTAATTATAATTAATAGTACATTAAAATTAAATAAATATTTCTTTAAAAAAAATTTAACTAGAAAATTAAATTAACAAATCTTTGGTTTTCAATTAATTATTAATTTAACTTAGTTTATTTTTATTTTTTTAAGTTAAGATTAATTCAAATTATTAAATAAAATAAAGATCTCTAAATTGGAGTTAATAAAGGGGGTTCCTGAGCCCTACTGATGGAGCTGTGGGGCTACATGAGATGAAAAAGGTTGAGAAATGTTGTCTTCTGGAAACATAAGATGTGGTAAAAATAGAGCTTTGTTTTTACAAGGATGGAGACAGTTTAAGGACATCTGTAACAGGCTAAATGATTCCCTAATTATTCGCAGTCATGGTTTCTCCCCTCCCTCCGCTCTCACACACTCAAGCGTGTATGAGCTCTGCGATTGCTACAGACAACTTGCGCCTGGGGCAACCCCAACCGCAGCCCATAATGATCCAGGCTGTTGCCATGTTTACATGTGTGTTTATGTTTGAGGGAAGGAGTGAATGATGAGGTGAGCGTGTCTGGTTGAGCAGGCAGAAGAGCGAGGGAAGTTGGTGTCATCTCAAGCATAGATTTAATTAGCTGATGAATTCCAATCCTGACGTGCCGAAGCCGTGAGGAGTGTAGGAGTATTATCGACAGAGGAGGCCAGCTCTATTAGGTAGAGCCGAAAGAGAGGGTGTTCGCTTGTGCACGAGTCGCCCTGGGCCACGGGGTTTTTCCCGATGTCAGACATAAATCCTGTCCCCCTGACAGTTCCAAGTTGCTGTGGAAACACGAAGAAATTGCTTTTGCAGCACAATTTTCTACGAGTCTAACGCTCACTTCGGATAACGTGTAAAATGCGGCCGAGCTAACATAAACAACAAAATCCCTGTAATTTCCACGTCTTTTCTTAGCCTGCAAATGCATAGAGGGAGCAATTTGGAGTTCGCAGCACACTTACTTGCATCAACGCAATGGCTACTGCTACTAGTAACGGCTGGAAAGAGCAAATTACGGTATCGGTGTTCCTCTAATAGCACTATTTTGGCATTTTCATGACATTTGAAATCCGCGTCCTGGCTGTTTGTTTGGAGAAAACAATGCCCAAGAAATGAAAATTGCTTGCGGCCTGGCAAGATGCCGTGAAAGCTCTCCACACAATCTGAAGACATAAATCTACTTGTACCTGACAGAAACATGTCTCTCTTAGTTCGAACTGGTATGATTGAATGTTTTGGCTCACATTTAAGAGCATGTTTGCACAGTCCAAAAAACTTCAAGCTAATTATCCCAGCAACGGTAATGATCGCTATTGGACGAGCGCCAAGCAACACCACTAAAGTCAATCCGTTGCTGCATTATAAGGATTATTTTGAAAGTGCCGCGAATTTGTGTTACGAAGACACTTAAATATAATTTCAGTCTCACGATAATCAGCTGTCAGACGCTTTTGTTTTCTCTCTGAGGTGTGGTTACAGATGCGCACTAGGGTATTTCGGGACTAATTCAGTTCGTGCCTGTTGCCGAGTGTTTGTCTCGATGGAAAAAAACTTGTTGGTGCGATTCTGAGAAGCGTATGTAAAATTTTAGGAACAGGTTAGATGAGTTTTTTTTTTTTTAAACGAAGCATTAACACATGTTAGACTGCAACCCATAAACACAATCAAGCCTAGAAAAAAAACAGTGAACCACTTTTAATTAAAAGAAATGAACAAACAAAGAAAACAAAGAAAAAACAACAGTTTTATTTTGTAAAGATTTGTTTTGTAAAGTTTGGTTTTATGTGTGTGTTTTTGTTTTTTTATTGTTTAGTTTATTTTTCATTTTTTGTTTGTGTTTAGCTATTTTCTTAGTAAATAAGTAAATACATTCTATCTTTCTCCTGCTCAGTTCCTGTCTGTCTTTCTGTTTCTTGCTTTTTCTCCCTATCTTTAACATCTCAGTTTCAGTCAGGGATTCCCCGGCTCGCTCGTGTTTGGGAATTGAGTATGTCTGAACTCGTTAAATTAGAGCAGAGACCTTCTTTCTCAAAAACACTGTGCAGTAATTCAGTTGCATGATGTAGCACCTCAAACTATTTGCAATGTTAAAGGAATAGTTCATCCAAATATTAACATTTATTTACTCACCTTTATTCTGTATACTGTATGACTGAAATTTTGATGAGTGTACCTTTTTCCTTATAAATACAATTAATTTAAAGTTTTCAAAAGGATGCAAAGGCACAATGAAAGTGTGATAGAAGTTCATATGAGTCTGTGCGCTAAATTAATCTTCTGAAGTCGTAGGATAACTATTAGGGCTGGGTTTTGACACAAATTTCACGATTCGATTCTCATTCACAAGCTTTCGATTCAGTTACCAATTCGATTCGATTCAATATTGATTATTTTGGACAGGGTAAACATACCTATTAAGCTCATGTACCCATTAAGCACACTTCCATTTTTGAACTCAGATTATAAAAAGAAAAAATTATTTATTATCCTACTTGATGTCTTAAAGGGGTCATATGACGTTGCTAAAAAGAACATTATGTTGTGTATTTGGTGTAATGAAATGTGTTTATGCGGTTTAAAGTAAAAAAAAACACA
>NW_015505723.1:639291-650415 GCF_001515645.1 Sinocyclocheilus grahami | reverse complement strand
CTCGGCTTAGCGTGCGCTGAGGCCGGGATAGAGTGAGCTGAGGCGGGCTGGACTCCGCTTTGTCCACGGTGAAAGTTGAAGTATTCCCTGAGCGACCAGCACAGATCAGCTCCAGGAATGACGAAACGGATATCGTCCTCTTTTGGAAGACCAAGCAAAGTAGTTTCGCTTTCACAACCAAGCACACAGCGTCTTCAGGACATGGCTGCAGCGTCAACAAAACTACAGCGAGACTAAAAGTTACGCCTTCTTTCTTTGCGTGAACATTTGGGCGGCGTTATGCAAATATTCCCACATAGTGAGGTAGATATGTGGGGGCGTGTTAGGACAAGCCGTTTTAGGTAGGAATGGCTGACTCTTAACTTTTATAAAGAATATCTCTTTGGTTTTGAGACTTTAGTCTTTGCAACTTTACAGATCTTCTTTATGCACCAAGAGCTTGTAACACTCCAAAGAGAAAGGAAAAATTGGAATCGCATCATATGACCCCTTTAACCAATTGATGTGTTTGTTACTACATACCTCTTGTAATTTCAAGTCATTCAGATAATTATACACTGAGATATGGGTCTCCATGTGTTGACACTGTCTGGTGGCCATTTTTAAACCTGTCTGAAAACTTTCACCAAAAGAGGAGCCCTTTAAATGTGCATTTTCTAGATGTTTAAGCCTTTATTTTGGGTAAGATTCACTACTTACTGTAAAATTAAGATATTAATGTTCAGACTTTTGCATATTATAACCTGGAACTTGGAAGTGGGAAATAATTACAGTTAGATCCAAAAGATAGTTTTAGCAACGTAGCGCAGATGCTACAGAACACAGTTAGCTGACTAGCTGTATAAGATTGTGTGCTACGCTAATATATTACTTCACAGGCATTACTGGCTTGTACTTTTAAATCCATAATATTATAAATTTACAGTTTATTGCTGGTCTTTGGTTTTATACTGCTGTGATTTTTAAAGATTTCATATTATTGTAAGGTGAGCTTAAAGCGTTACACTACTATGAAAATCACACAGCTTCAGTGTGACATCAATAAGAAAAAGTATGATTTCATAGATATTGTTAATAATAGTTGTTCATATTAAAATGTGTGAACTTAATACATGACCTAGATTCTTTATTTAGCAAAATCTTGTCATTTTAATAATTATTACATGAAATTTATAAAAAATTGTTGCTGCTCCAATTAAGCTCAGTGTGCTCTCTTTAAGCTCTTCCACATTGACCATCTATGTAAATACTTCATAAACAGACTTTAAATATTAACTGATGGTCGTCACTTTAAGTTGATCTCAGTAAAATGATTAATAACTTATTTTAACAGCTTTAAGATGACAAAATCGAGACATAACTATAGTTTATGCCTAAAGATGAAAGAGGCATGTCTTCCATTCAAAGAAGGAGCCAACAGAAACCTGTAGTATCTGTCCAGGAAAAAAGCAACTAAAGGCTGGAATACGCTACACGACTTTTAAAATGTGAACAGATTTTTAAAACACTAGGCTTCATACACTTACCTACTTTGTAAATAGTTTGTTTTTTGTTTTTTTGAATGTGTTACTTCGCTGAATGTGAACTAGTATAGATGTTGCAATGTGCTTAAATGGCACTTCATTATGAATTTATAACTGATCAAATTGAGTGCCTTGTTGCTTGATTTTAGTGTTTTTTTTTTTTTTTTAGTGATTGACTTTGTACCTTCAAATAATTTTTTTTAAAATTATTCTTCAGAAATGTTGTTCAAAATAAACAAGACTTTTTAATAAAACATGATGTTAGCTTAATGGGAACAGGGGTGTGCTTAAAGGGTACAAAAATGTACCAATTAAGCACAGTCAGACCTTTAGCATTTAATGATGTATATCTTAATTCAAATGCTTTTGTCATTTAAAATAAAATTTAATTTTTGTGAGAGAGATTAATATTTTATTTTAATATAACTTCTTATCTTGTGCACTAAAAATGCGTCACTGTAGATTTTGGTGAGCTTAATAGGTACGTTTACCCTATATATCAGGTACAGTACAAGCCATATTTTCTCAAGGAAAAAAAATCTCAACTAATGCTGTAAAATATACATGAGAGTCAGTTGGTACAACATTACTATAATATTGAAGGTTAAAAAAAAGTTTTTACAATAATAAAGTTAGTTACATATTAATATTTCTACTTCAATTCGTTTTTTGAAATATAAACATTTAAATGGTGGCTGTCATAAAAACTTGATGGATTTATTCCAACATAAATTTAACATTGAAGAACAGTAAAAATTATAATGAATATGTTCTATGGCGCATATATTAAGCAAAATGCTCCTCTCTACAGTTTATTTTTCTATCTGACTAATGAGTTTATGGTCACTGGATATGTTTTTCTGAGGAAAATGTGACGTTACGTGACACATTGTTTACAAGCCGTTATATTGGCATCTTTGCACGACTGAAACACAGATTGAGCGATTACATGAGACAGGATACAGATTGTAAAGTTGTACTCTTTCTTTTAACTTACCTTCGGATGTTTAGTCATGTTTATTTTGTGCTGAAACTGGTATTAATGTGGAGGAGATGATCAGTTCACATGCGCCTCGCGCTGCTGCGTCTGTTGAACTGAGGCGCTACAGCGATCTGTCAATCCACAATAAACAGCGCCAAAATGGCATTTATTGTTTAAATACTGCAATACAATGGACATCATTTGAAATCTGAGACTTTGTTTCATATGAAAAGTACCAAAGCACAATGCTTATTGCGATTTATTGGATGGGAAGTAGCCTACCCTTCAATGTTCTGTCCATTAACTGAAAACAGGCTAGACTAATCGATTCTTGGGATTTAAGAATCAATATCATTCCGTAAAAATGAGAATCGATTAATATCGAGATATCAATATTTTTTACCCAACCCTAATAACTATTTATTAGAAACAGGCTGAAAAAATTATTTTTCACTGAAAATCTTGACATTCATGCTTGTTCTCTTTCCCGCATTCATGAGAGAAGTAACAATAACTGATTTGTGAACAAATTGTTCTTTTAAGTCTAATATTTTTAGTGAATCAGTTAACAAAATCCTTTAAGGTTCAGATTTTCTGTTGATAGTCAGTTTTGTTTGTATAATAGTTTGAAATACACTGCAAAATCAAGCTAGAGATAATGTAACATTGTTAGATAATACTGTGGTGTTGTTCTTTTGATGGCTTGCAAATTATATGCAACGAATACAGTTATCCATATACAACATTTAGCTGTTTGACCCAGTTTACATGAGCTAGAAGACAAATTGTTTGATGCTCTGTGTTTTCCAGTAACAGCAGAGCATGCAGCTCTATGCAAACAAAGACACTTGATATCAACCAAAAAGAAGATTCCTGCTCTCAGTTTAGAGCGTTTTGCACTGAGTTTTATTACCAGGCACTTACTTGTTTTCATATTTCCTTAAATTATGTTTATGTTGGCAACTTCTTGGCTTATGTTATTGAGTTATGTCATAAGACTGAATTGCATTTAGCCATTTACTTGTATACTTTTACATTTAAGTCTTATGCATAAATGCCTTGTGTTTGTCAGATCTCCTTTGACCTGGCTGAGTACACCGCAGATGTTGACGGGCTGGGGACCCTACGGCTGCTGGATGCAGTGAAGACCTGCGGTTTAACTGACACCGTCCGCTTCTACCAGGCCTCCACCAGCGAGCTCTACGGGAAAGTACAGGAAATTCCCCAGAAGGAGACCACACCATTTTACCCACGTTCTCCTTATGGTCAGCACGCACACATCTAAAAACATGCTGTGTCTTTATATTTTTATGTTGTTATATTAATAATAAATAAATACACAAATATTTATATATATATATATATATATATATATATAGTTGACGGGCTGGGGACCCTACGGCTGCTGGATGCAGTGAAGACCTGCGGTTTAACTGACACCGTCCGCTTCTACCAGGCCTCCACCAGCGAGCTCTACGGGAAAGTACAGGAAATTCCCCAGAAGGAGACCACACCATTTTACCCACGTTCTCCTTATGGTCAGCACGCACACATCTAAAAACATGCTGTGTCTTTATATTTTTATGTTGTTATATTAATAATAAATAAATACACAAATATTTATATATATATATATATATATATATATATTCTTTTTTTCGCAGGTGCTGCTAAACTCTATGCGTACTGGATAGTGGTAAACTTCAGGGAAGCCTATAACCTCTTTGCTGTGAATGGGATCTTGTTCAATCATGAGAGTCCTAGAAGAGGTCAGATACACACCACAAACTTTTTCTTTCTTTCTTTTTTTTTTTTTTTTTGGTTTGTTTCTTCTTCTAGTGCAGAGCTACTGAGATTACTTTGCTTAGGGGTCACTTTCTGGTAAAAGTACGCCTTATGTGGTTTCATTTTCATTTGGTTTTGAAAAATGTGCAGTAACCAACTGCTATGTGTTAGACCTCATAATTTACAGTCACCTCATTCATCAAAACGGGCATAAGTTCTGGTCAGGTTTAACAACTCAACCTCCTTTTTAATTTTCATAACAAAATAAGAGTAATGAATAGGGGGAGTTTAAAAATGTAAGTCTTGCATACAAATGCATTTATAATTCTTAAATGCTTCCAGTATGTTACAGGTACACTCAAAAATCTAAATTCTGTCATAATTTACTCACCCTCATGTCGAATGTTTGAATTTATTTATTTTGTGGTACACAGGAAGGTATTTTTAAGAATTGTAATTCGTTAAACTATCCCTTTAACATCTCAACTACCCTACCATTCAAAAGTTTGGGGTCAGTATGATTTTTAATTTTTTTTTGTAAGAAGTCTCTTATTCTCAACAAGGCTGCATTTATTTAATAATTTAATTAAATTATTTCATCAAAAATACAGTAAATACAGTAATATTATGATGTTACTATTTAAAAGAACAGCTTTTTATTTTTATTATATTTTTAAAAGTCATTTAAAGTTAGCTGAAGCCATTACTCCAGTCTTCAGTGTCACGTGATCCTTTAGAAAATGTTGATTTGCTGCTTAGGAAACATTTCTTATTATTAATGTTGAAATATAGATGGCTAAATTAAGTGTGGAAATCATGTTTTTTTTAGGATTATTTGATTGACAGATTTATTTAATGCAGAGCAAAAATGTTTTTTAAATAAGTCTTTTGTAGCAATATAAATGTTGCTCATATAAATATAAATGTCATTATAAAAGTTTCAATTTCTCTCTAAACAAAACCTTAATGACCCCAAACTTTTCAACGTAATGCAAAAAAAAAAAAATCTACGTAATGTAGCACTCACTACACATGCAAATATGTATTTTAAAGAACCCAATTTCAACTCATTTGCAGACTCATTCACAACCAAAGGATTACTGTAAAGCAAATTCATCAGTCATTTTTAGGCGTGAAGCTTTCATAGTTTGCTTAAATGACAAATATTTGCTACTAGATGGAACCTCTGGACTGGAGTGTGAATATTCCTCAAACAGTCTGTCAGTGCCTTGATGGCAATCTTGGCGCAACAGAACTGTTTACGTTACAAGTGCGTGGCGTGACACAGCAACTAGATCACTCCCATTATAAGCGCTTAAAGTGTAGATATTTTCAGTGATTGTAATGGGAGTGACAGTTTTGTGGTCTCACGTGATTAAATTAATTTCTTAATCAGACAGATTCAGACTTATCTAGACATCAAGATGGTTCACTGGGTTATGAGACATACAATAAGAGCTCTGCAGACTACACTAAAGGAAGTGATGCAAGAGTCCAGGGAGCATGTTGCATGTGTGGCTAGACCCATTGTGATTGGTTTACGGGGGAGTATCATGACACAACTTTTGGTAAAGGGTGCAGCCATGACATCTTCTCAACAACAAGAGTGTTGTTCTGTGCCCCCACCCACAATTCCAGAGCACAGGAAGAGCGGTGAAGTCATTAGTGGCGTGGATTTTTGACACAAACATTGCCAACTAGACAGTCTAAGCGTGTGTATAAGTTGAAGGGAGACTAGGAAAGAAGAAAGTACAGGGCTGGAGTAGGGTTAGATAGCTAAACAGGGAGAGAGATGGATGGGATAGTGTGAAAAAAGCCAACTTCATTTCCTGTCTGATCTCAGTGGTAGCCTCCCCTCATTGGGCGGGCCGGCGATGATGAGTTAATCTAGTTTGGAATTCACTTCGGAATTTCAGCCGGTGTCCACTTTCACCAATAAACAAACTCGCTCCGAAAGAGTTTACGAAATATGAGAAGAGAAAAATAATCGGTTACAAATCTGCCACAGAGACGTCTGGGGTGTGTGCGCATGTGAAAGCCGTTACACTTTGACACCTATTCAAGTTCGTACGTCTAATAACAGCGTGTAGTTGTAGACGAGAGAAACGGTCGTGCTACTCAATCAGACGACATCTGAGGGCTCCTCCATTACACACTCATCTCTCGTCTTTTTGTTCACTCACGTTCCCGCTTTCCTGTTGAAAGACGAGCGTTTTAAGAAGTTAAACCTCTCCAGGTGAGAAGGGCTGCACCTGTATGAAGGTGTCGATGGACCTCTCACCTATCGCAGACACACACACGCACATGTGCACACTGCTGGATGAGCCGTGAGATGTTTTGCTCTTTCACTCCTCATCTACCCGCCTCACACACCTGTGTTTGTGTTGTCATGTTGTCATGGCAACAAAGAAGGGAAGTGAATGAGATCCTCCTTTAATGTCTCAAATTAAACATCACTCCTCACCTTGTATCTCTCTTGCTTTCTGCTTCTCACTCTCTGTCTGTCCGACACACGCTCCCACATGCACTCCCAAAAGCTGACATAGTTCGTTACTTGGGGCTCAACAATAAGGATTTTTTCCTAAATGCCTAGTTGGGGAAGTAGTTGAGATTTCTACTTGACCTGCCAATATTTTCCACAGGCCTCTTAGATAATTAGTTGTATTATATTATAAATTTTATTTTATAAAAATATATTTTTTTAAAAAGGCAAAACACTTTATTATTTGCAATTATTTGCAACCTAATTAGTCATTTGTTTATTTATTATTAATTAAAGTTTTTTTATATATTTTATAATATCTTGTCTTATATAACTACCTCCGATTTTTCAGATGTGCGGGGTTCAATTATTTTTTTTATTATTAGAAAAACAAATATATATATATATATATATATATATTTATGCAATATAGTATATAAAATAACTTTCATATTATATATTGTACTAAAGGAGACCTATTATGCCCATTTTTACAATATGTAATATAAGTCTCAGGTGTCCCCAAATTGTGTCTGTGTGAAGTTTTAGCTCGAAATACCGCACAGGTCATTTATTATATCATTTTGAAAATGCCTTTTTTGAGTGGAAGCAGAAACACACTGTTTTCATGCATGTCTCTTTAAAAGCAAATGAACTGCTGCTCCCCCTCCTTTTCCAGAATAGGGCTGTACAGCTCGTTACTCAGATAGTCTGCTAAAAAAAACATCTGTTTGGTTTTGATGATCATGTTTATCGCGCTGAAATCATGCATTTTAAACCATATTAGTTTAAACTTCTGATATACGGTTTCCTGAGCGCACACATCTGAAGCACGCGTACAGAAAGCAGCTGTCATGCGGCATGCTAGTACTAAACTAAGTTCTCTTTCATGTCTTATTGCACTTAAAAATAAATTACATGTTTATATTAGATCTGTGTACCAGCAGCGTAGTGTTATTAAAAGTATTAACCGCGATACCCGTTGGTACTAACATTTGATCGATGTTAAGTGGATTCTTAAACAGCCCTGATTGGCCAGTGTTCACACGCTCAACAGATATGACTGTGATTGGCTTCAATGATCATTGCTTCACGCTCTTCACCGAGCAGAGCGCTCACTGAGTGCATGAACACTATGGCCAATCAGCGGTGTTTAAGAATCCACTTAACATAGCTCAAATGTTAGCCGGAAATTGACATTTTTAAAATTAGAGTACCGACTGGTATTGCAGTCGATACTTTTGACTACACTACAGCAATGTAATATACAATAAATAAATCAATAAATCCACTGCTCTCTTGTCTCCTCTGAGGCTGTGCTCATCAGTGCAGCCAAAGACAGAACAGCTAGCATGCTTTGCTCGAACTTTCGCCATGGTGTTAGAACTGGTACACCGATGTCGCGATTTCACGTTTTCTAGGTTGGTAGGTGCACCAGGGACCCGTTATAGCACTTAAACACAGAAAAAGTCAGATTTTCATGATATGAATTTTCCCCTTTAAGAATGTAATTATATATTTTACATTCATAATTTTTGACGTTTCTAAATGTTAATTTCATATTAATATTATCATGCATTTTTTCACAAATATAAATTTATTTTTTCATTAAATGTACATTTTTCTTTACAAAGAATATTAAGAATAGTATCTGGAAGTTACATATTATATCGTTTTCTGTATGTAACTATAATAAAAACTCGTAAGATATAGCACTGACCCAATAGGACAAGTGACAGTTTAGTCAGCTGGGCCGAAACTCATAATGGCCTCCAGGTCAACCATATTATTGAGCGCTCTAACTGTTTTTCTGGTTTGACATTGCAGCTTTGCCAGTTCTAAAAGAGAGCAGGGTGCTGCTGTGTGTTTTTGTCATTGATTTAAATTAACGTGGCAATCCGACGGTTGCGTGTACATCTGCATGAATGTGTGTTCAGACAAATGTCAAGAAACAGGAACAGGGCCTTGTACTGACAGTCGTTTTTTTTCACGTGCTGGAAATATCTGAGTGTCAGTGACTGATAGACCAGACATCTTGACTGCACTTTATTTCCACCTGGTTTGGCAGGGCGTCTTTCCATCCATTAGAAATTTCGCCTAGATACTCAACGGTACCCGCGCTCATTACTCTTAAAATGTACATTGACAGCGCCCGGGCACCTTCCGCTGCCAACACGCACACCTGCAGGTCTGCCGCGATCCCGTCCGCATAATCACGGTCTAAACCTGCCCTAAACTGGGTTGTTTTAGACTTGATGAGAGCGAGCTGCGGTCGACTCCCTGCGACTCTGCTCCTCGTCATGGCTTCCCACCGTGTGCTAAGAGACGGCCTAATTACACTCCGACTGGAAACAGGAGCCGGTGTGCGGAAATGGCATGTCTTGGACTTTTAAACACACTTGCGCACAGATGCATAGCCGGCCCATTATTGTGGACCACGGTTTGGTCAATCGGCTTCGATTGACTTTTTTCCTCTCTTTTTTTCAAACTAGTGAACAGAAATCAGATCCTCGGGTCCCCCCCTGTGGTTTGTCTGTGACGACGGATTGACCCGGCTGTTTACAGTGTGGTATTTTAAACCGTTCTTCTCGTGCCAAGCTCACGCACCTGGTCATGAGCTGCGTTTAGTACGGATTAGAAAGAGCCCTTTGTGATAGTAGCAAGCCTGCACACGGGGGGCCCATGACGGACATCCTGTAAGTGGAAAGAGTTTGTCCACTTATGATTTATTTTTTTTATTTGTATTTTTTACATTTCATTTCAGGTTACACTGCAGATCAGGGCTCAGCAATAAAGGTGACCTGCTGGCCTAGGGCAACTGTTTTGGATCATGCTACAGCATATTTTACTTATTTTTTTTCAATCATGTACAATAATTTTTATGCCTGGAAAACATAAACATATGGTTTTCTATGACATTTAATTGCGAATTCTGCTTATTAGTAAAAACTATATTGCTGCTTTTTGGTAAAGACAACTTAACATTTGATTAAAATGGTGAAAATGTAAAAAAAAAAGTTTAGTAACTAATAATATTTTTCAAATGTACACTCTTTTACGCATTTGGCTGATTTTTAATCAGTTAAAGCTTTCCCTGAGAATCAAACCAATGACCTTGGCGTCGCTTTGGCCCATTGTCTACTGTTTGAATGCTTTTAAATAATTAAAGAAATTTACATTTATGCATTTGACAAGTGCTTTTATTAAAGAAGTGACTTGCACTTTATTTAAATCATATTTAAATTATATCAGTTCATGCATGTTCCTGGGAATCAAACCTTGGCAAATGTGTGTTTTGGCCATTATCTACAGTTTAAGCTACAGGAATGCTTATAAATGTGTTTCAATAATTTTCAAATAAATGTACATTTATACATTTGGCAGACTGTTTTATTCAAAGTGAGTTATAGACATTTCATCAGTTCATGTATTCTTTGGGAATCGAACCCGTGACCATTTGCTGTTTAAGCTATGGGAACTAAATATTAAACCTTACAGCAATTGTATATTTCTGTTATATTTACAGTTATAAATGTAAACATGACATTATAAATTCATGGGCGCAGAGCAAGTAGAAATCTAGCCTTACTGGGCAAGCAGAAAAAAGTTTAAGAAAGGTTTAAGACCACCCCAATTTTTGTAGTTGACTTTTGTTGTGCAATTATAGGGCATGATCTTCCCGGCATTGCTGATTCTCTCCAGGCAGCTTTTATGGCCAAAATCGCACACACATGCAGGCTTCAGCCCAAGTCAAGAGCGTAATAGTGGTCGTTTACTTATACACTTAAAGTAAGTGTGTTCCTGACCCGGGCCTGATATTATAGGCGGTGGAGGTTTTCGTCTAGAACTCCCACCTCTGTCTGATTCAAGCTATAGCACAACCCAGCAGGACATGAGAGCGTCCAAAGTTTCCCACAGATGAAGCATGTGTGTGTGTGCGCGTGTGTGTCTGGCAGCTCAGTAGGACTTTGGACGGGCTTACAGATTCTCTGGGGTGGTCCAGTGACTTGACAAGAGTCTGATTTTATCCCTGTGTGTGACTGTTAGTGTGTGTTTCTGCCTGTGTGTGTGCGAGAAGGACAGATTGACGGCCATAGTTCTCAATTCGCTTTGGCCGAAATGCAAATTTGCACTGACATGTGTATGGGGGGTATGGGGGGGGTTATCAAAAATGAATGAAATAGACAGGTACAAGGAAAGAATAAAGGATGCAAAAAGACAAAATGAGAGTGAATGCTTCATAATCATTTTTCAAATATGTGTGTACATGTTTTTTCAGGTTCAAATTTTGTAACTAGGAAGATCAGTCGCTCTGTGGCAAAGATCCATCTTGGGCAGTTGCAGTGCTTCAG
>NW_015505723.1:631745-637566 GCF_001515645.1 Sinocyclocheilus grahami | reverse complement strand
GGGGGGGGGGGGGGGGGGGGGGGGGGGGAGTGGGATCAAAAATGAATGAAATGGACAGGTACAAGAAAAGAATAAAGCATGAAAAAAAACTAAATGAGAGGGAAAAAGAATGACAAGGCAGAATTAATGCTTCATACTAATTTTTCAAATCTGTGTGTACATGTTTTTCCAGGTTCGAATTTTGTAACTAGGAAGATCAGTCGCTCTGTGGCGAAGATCCATCTTGGGCAGTTGCAGTGCTTCAGTCTGGGCAATCTAGACTCCAAGAGAGACTGGGGCCATGCCAAAGATTATGTGGAGGTACTTGAACACACTCACACATTTTGGTTCAATTCTGTTGAGGACGTACATATACACATACACTGTTTTCTTCTATGGTACATGGTGTACCAACCCATTGCCACGTTGTCTCTGTGAACGCTACATTGAAATTTCAGCCCTGTATTTTGTTTTGAAATGTCAGGCCATTTTCAGAACTCTGCAACATCTACACCAAAGCTGGTTTAGAATCACTTTAATTTAAACTAATCAATTATTTTAACTTAATATTGATGTTCAACATATTCTTTTAGCATTAGTTTGAATAATAATAAAAAAAAATATATATATATGTATATATATATAAAATCTTTATTATATACATTTAATTCTTGTTTTTATTAATTCATATTATAATTAGTAATGACTAAATGTAAAATCTGATAAACCCTGAAAATCTCCATAAATTATCCATATTGTATGAAAACAGTGCACATGCTTTGTATTAGTTGCATTGCAACACAATTATTCAAAATATGAGGTCGTTTTTTGTTGTTGTTGTTGACTTGCCCTACTTTAAAAAGCATAGTTGTGTATGAGAATTCATTGCATCGGGGTTGCTGTATTGCATAGTTTCTTTCTCGTTCTGTTGATTTTTTTTGTTACTGTTGATGCAATGTGCATTCCTGTTAAATGGTGTGTATGCGTTCTTAGTTATTAGTTTTGCAAGCATTACTATTTGTGGTAATGATAGATGCAAAGTGTACATAAATTCCGGTGTCTTCTGTTGCTATTTATTTAAGAAAGGGATCCATTGGTCACATGTTATTGCTCCATAAACATGTCAACGTGTCAGCCAGCTGGCTATGATGAAGATCCCAAAGTTCCTGATAAACTGAACTCCAGAATGAGAGCAACAGTGCATGAAATCATCAGCATCCTATTGACAAATGATTATTTCTCTCTAGTGCAGTAGCAATTTGCAACGGCACTTCTGCTATTGCTGTCTGTTTATGCTGTTGTCATCTAAAATTAGTTTCACCTATAAAATCAAGTCCAAAAAGGACCCCAAAGCAACTTAATTGGTATTGGATTGTGAAAATAAATGTGTCTCAACAACCCTCTACGTTGCGAGTAAATCACTCGCATATGTGACTAAATCCTACTCCGGACGACTAAATAATGTCTAACATTAGCCATTGGCTAATAAATTCTTAGATTTTACATGCCAGTATGTGTGTGAGAGGCGTTCAACACAGATTTTCACTCGATAAACATGCTGACTGAGTGCTTGAGAGTTTCGCTCTCCGTCAAGCGATCTGTACTATTTGGATGCGCTCAATGGATCATGTCATGTACTCAATGGATGCGCAGTATGTAGCACGCAGCGCACCTGTATTTGACGTACCGTAAACTAGTGTGAAGGCGCACGCTCGCCGTCGCTTTACTGATATCGCTGTGTTTCTCACACATGCAGAGAGAGAGAGAGAGAGTCTTGCAAGTGCACATTCAGTTATTTAAGAAGCTGTTCCATTTTACAAAGATAAGCTGATTGGGTGGAATCATATATATGTGTGTGTGTGTGTGTGTGTACCTACCCAATCATATTTTGGGGACAAATTTGTACCCAAAAGTGAGCAAAACCTGACAAAATCTGCAAAAGCCTCAATTTGTGGATGTCCTCATTTGTAAAACTGTTATAAAAATAAAGTAAACAAAGTTTTTTTTAACTTTTGAAATTGTAAAAGTGCAGAAAGTTTTCTGTTAGGGGTGGGTTTTGGTTAAAAAGTGTATAACTATCTGTATATAAAAACAATAGAGGTCTATGTAATGTCCCCATTTAGATAGCTAAGTAAACGTGTGTGTGTGTGTGTGTGTGTGTGAAATAATATATCAGTCTGGCGAGTAAACAAAAAAATTTACTAGCCAATGTCGATTATATTGCCAAGGTGTGCGTAGAGGGTTCCTCAATCATATTATCATGATTTCTGAAGGATCATGTGACACTGAAGATTTGAAAATTCAGCTTTGCCATCACAGGAATAAATTACATTTAAAAATATATTGAATTCAAAACCAGTTATTTTAAATTGTAATAATATTTCACAATATTGCAGTTTTACTATATTTTTTTTTTTGGTGAGCCAATGAGTCGTCTTTCAAGCTGTGAGAGTTTTGGAGACTATGATTTGCACAGCTGTCAAGGCATTTTGTATATATCTTACAAAATTTAAGTAATGATAAAAGCATGCCTACTGTTTAAATGAAATATAGAAACAAGTTTGTTCATCAGTTTGCCTGAGGATAAAATTCTATGTCCTCATTTACAACTATTACAAGAACTATTTATAACTATATATTCAGTTTGGTCTGCCATATGTAATGTGTATTTTGACCTTGCACTTTCTTTTCAATTTGTTTGTAATTACCCTCTGAGTGCACAGCCGTGCTGTCGTGTTTATCCTGGATTAGAGAGACCTGTGTTCCTTTAGGTTTTTGCCAGAGTTGGAGCTTTAGCTTTGTGTGTGTGCATGCATGTGTGAGCTGCTCCAGGTTTCCTGTGGGAACGCTGGTATTCCAGGCGGCTGAATCATGCAGCCAGGTTTATGTGGCTCAGGACTGGGGCAGATTTCGGGAAATGGGACCAAAGCTGTGAGCGTGTGTATATTTCTGAGAGTTGTGCGTGTGTGTGGAGATGGAGTAGATCAGTGCGGTTCGCTACAGAAACAGTCCATGTATTCTACTCCATGTATTTTACCTCCAGGCAAAGTACAAAAATGTAAAAATCCTTTGTCTGATCCATAGGTTTACATTTTTCCAGACAGACAGTGTGTCAATCATCTTTTGTTCGCACTGTTGATTTCTGTCCTGCACCTCTTGAAGGCCTCAACTCCACGATTCCTCCACACGCTATTCCAGTCAAGTGCCATCAGTCACTATTACTGTTTTAACTTGTATAGCATTGTAACTCGTGTATGCAGTACTATTTAGCAATAATGCATTAAATCGATCAAAAGTTACAGTAAAGACATTTCAAATGTTTCCTGTTCTTTTGAACTTTCTGTTGAATCCTGAAAAATATTTATAACTTTTTTTATAAATATATAACTGTTTTTATCTTAATAAATAATTATGCACCAAATAATAATATTAGAATGCTTTCTAGAGGATCATGTGACACTGAAGACTGGAGTAATGGCTGCTAAAAATTCTATTCACAGAAATAAATAATATTTTAATATACATTAAAATAGAGAACAGCTCATTTAAATTATAATAATATTTCAGAGTATTACTGTTTTTACTATATTTTTGATCAAATAAATGCAGCCTTGCTGAGCATAAAAGACTTCTTTCAAAAACATTAATAACAGCTCAAACTTTTGAACGGTAGGTTATGTGAGATCAAAGCCTTTTCTATGCATGTCTGTGCTTTTTAGTTTTAAGCGTACAGATACGACTCCATGTCGTCGAGGCAGTGGGAGAACAAAACTGTATGTTTGTGTAAACTTTTGAACCCGCGCACAGTTTTAATTGGTTTGCTGTTTGTATGACTTAATAAGCTGTTTGAAACTTGAAGCTTTATAGTTTTATAGAATTCAGACTTTCGGGCCTCCACTAAAAACATACATTAAATCAGGGCGCAAATGAAGTGAAGTTCAAAGATTCCTGTGAAAACACACAGGCTGAGCTGATAGTGCGAAACTCTCAACGGGGTCTTAGAGGTTGCTGATGTTTTTGTTATGTTTTAGATGATTTCACCTCAGATCGCTTTGTTTCTCCAGCAACAAAATGATTTTGTCCTCGTTCTCACCTCACGCATCCATCCGCACCGCCGACCAATCGCTGGTCTTTATGAGAACCCGACGGCCAGTCAAATCACTCATTAGCTCGGTGACCAACTATACCTGCAATGACCCGTCACTGCAAGAGACTCTTATTTCATGGCCGTAATGCTTTGTGTGAAGACTGCATAGGATTTTCCAAAAAGATTGTTTTCAGAGGAGACTGGGAAACCAGCTGGAACTTTTCGACCAATAGGACTTTCTCATTTTGTAGCACACGCACAATCTTTGGATTTTAATATATTATGGGAACTTTCCATAAAAATAATGATTTGTACAAACTGTAAATTCTGTCCCCTAAACCTAAGGAAATCGTTGTACATTTTTACACTTTCCAAAAAAAAAAAATATATATATTTGTTTAGTGTGATTTTTAATCTGTTTTCCTCATTAGGACCAAAAAATGTGAACATTTGGTCCCCACAATTTTCCTGGGCCACACAAACAAACACATACATACATACTTGCAAATGTAATAATATTGCTACATTTCTATTTCAATAAATGCTGTTATTTTGAACTGCCTCTAAATGAAGGAACCTTGAAAAATATGTATCAACTTTGGCATCACAGGAATACATTTTAAAATATATTATAATATTTTTTATTATATTAAAGTAATTTTTATTTAAATAAATACAGCCTTTTTTTATAATTAGACACATAATATATGTGTGTGTGTGTATATACTCACGTGAGTCATAAAAAATTAAATTCAGGCATCATCTGTCTAAATCGTGATTGAATTGTTCAGTTTGCTTACTGACTGAATCTGAAGTTTTAGCTATTCACTTGCTTGTTGACCGATTGAACTGTTATATATATAATAGTTATAATGTCTGACTCAAAATAGACTGACAATCATTACTGTGGTTTGTTAAAAATGTTACTTATAAGATTAGAGTAATTAAAACGGTCCATTACTATGAAAATCTGTAGTTAAAGAAACATATCAGCAACAGATGTACTGTAATAATGCTGAAAATGTGTATATTGTTATTGGTAATACTTTGTTTTATATGTATTGTTATTATCATTATTATTTGTATTATTACCAGAAAAAAACATAGTAATTATTAGTATAGTTTCATTTTAATAGTAAAACCATAGTCCAGTAGCAAATGCTCTAATGTCTGTGAGTCGGGTATGTTTTGTGATAGGCGGTGGGTGTTGTAGGGGTTGGTAGGATTTGGTGCTCTTGAGGGGTATTTGGTATGAAGTGGCTGGTTTTGTGTGTGTGTGTTTTTTTGGGGTGGGGGCCTTAAACTCCAGTGGCCAGCATCCAGCAGAATAAATAAACACAGCTGCAAGCTGAGACCACCTTAATGTGTGTGTGTGTGTGCGCACATTCGTTCCCTCATTTCATGAGGGAGAACTTGTACTACAAGCTTTAAAACCTGCTAACACACAGATACACACACGTACACACACCCACAATATGTAAGGTGATCTAGGGAAAGGGCTGATTTTAAGGTTGATTTAGCAGAGTATTTAACACAGGGCATTCCTGAACTTGTGTAAAGCTCTCTGTGCAGAGACGAGGTCATACGTGTCTGTGAGCAACTATTAGACTCCTCGATGTGTGTGAGACAGTGGCTTTGTGATGATGAATGTGGGTTTATTCCACTGCAAGACGTGTGTGTGTGTGTGTGTGTGTGTGTGTGTGTGTGTGTGTGTGTGTGTGTGTGTGTGTGTGGACGCTGTCTGTGTGTGTGAGA
>NW_015505723.1:571098-629561 GCF_001515645.1 Sinocyclocheilus grahami | reverse complement strand
CGCTTGTGTGTGTGTGTGTGTGTGTGTGTGTGTGTGTGTGTGTGTGTGTGTGTGTGTGTGTGTGTGTGTGTGTGTGGCAGCTGGCTGTCTGTGTGATTGACATGGCTGAGCTCTTCCCCGCTGTGTTGAGGATGAAAGCAGATGCTCTCATTTCGTTCTCTCCCTTTTTTCTCCCCTCTCTTCACATGCCCTCTGTAACCAGAATCCTCAACTTTCAGCCTCTTACCGAGCTGAAGATATGAGAGAGCGAGGGAGAGGGCGAGGGGAGATAAGAAAGGGAGGAAAAGAATTATTGAGTGGAGGAGAATCTTAGAAAGTGGATGAAAGAGATGAATTTTATCACATTGTTCTGTTATCATGCCTGTGTTTTGGCAGTGCAGTGCAGAAAATGAACATGCCAGTACAGTCTCAGCGAGTTAAGAAGCTCTTCTCTCTTTGGCTTTCTGTTGCTCATATGCATTCAGTCTATCAGGGTGTTTTTATCTTTTTAGTGGCTTTGCTCCAAAACCTAGCTGACTACAGAAGCAGCATTTTATGGCATCTTAGGCATGTTCCCGACTTGAAGGCTGTTACAAAAGGTTGGTTACTTAAACATGATTCGTCCTAAGACACTGATTTTTGTCCAGATTCTAAGGTGGCATCACATTTATGGGCAGGAATCAACAGGGATGGATATTATATAATGAGAATTAGGCCATGAAAAATGTTTAGTGTAATGTTAGTAATTCAAAAGTTTTTTTTTACTGACACTTTCATCTGTATTAGACTTTAGTACTTTTTCCCCCATAAATATTAATGTGAAAAACATTGATTCTTGACATTAGAATATTGTCATATTGTCAAGACATTGTCATTGACATCTTGACATGAGAATATCAGCAATTTTTTTTTTAAAGAAGGCCATCTCAGAATGCATTGACAAGTTCAGTTAAAAAAATTAATTAAATATTAAGGTAAGTTTTTTTTTTTAAATGTTTTTTGTCTTTTATGTTCACCAAGGCTGCATTTATTTGATCAATTAATTCCTGTGTTTGCAAAGCTGAATTTTCAGCAGCCATTACTCCAGTCTTCAGTGTCACATGATCCTTCAGACATCATTCTAATATGCTGATTTGCTACTCAAGAAACATTTCTTATGCACAGTTAAAAACGTTTGTGCTGCTTAATGTTTCTGGAAACCATAATGCATTATTTTGTAGGATTATTTGAATAGAAAAGCAATTATAAAAAAAAAAAATTCTCACTTTTGATCAATTTAATGCATCTTTGCCAAATAAAAGTATTAATTTCTTCAAAAAAATAAAACAATTTCTTAATGACCCAAGACTTTTGAATTCTAGTGTATATACAATAAAATGTTCAAATGTAAGTGAAATTTAAAATGTCCTGTGCAGAGTGCTATTTGTGTACTGCCCTTCTGCCTATGCAGAGCGTTCCAAATCGGTCATTTCCGAGGTTCCATTACAGTTAGAATTCTGCCTACGTAGGTGGTGAGCAGAGAGACAGCTCACTAGGTTTTGGAACAAAACTTGTGTCTCTCTTTCTACTTTTGCTCTCTTTCTACTTACTTTTGGAATTAATGGCTCCAGGGACATATCCAGTCTAATGGTCTGCGGTCTGCTCATTCTCTGGAATAGATATGAAGACTCGCCACGTCCGTAATGCTGCTATAATATCAGGCTCCCTCAGCTAACGTCTGTTTTCTCTTAGCGTGGAGTCACACCCACACGCTCTCCATCCCAGACCTGGCTGACCCCTCCGTCACCTCTCACCTTGTCTTTTCTCACTGAGTTACAGACCTCCTATGTCGCTCCATTTTCTGTCCGTTTCATTCTTCTCTTGTGTAGTCAGCAGCCAAAGTCTGTCATTACAGTGGAGACACTCACACACTTGCATATTTATTCACACTCCATCATTCAGTGGAGTCACATATTTCCCCTGACAGCTTCTATATTAAGCGCCCGAGTTTTTGTCTTTTGCAACATCGAGACCAAATAAGTAAATCTAACCCTCTGTTGACTCGCCACAGAAAGTAACGCGGGGTGTGTGCGTGTGTGTTGGGACATTCATGCCATTCATGACTGTGTACCATGGTTTGCAACAGCCCACATTTTCCCACTTTCCTTAATGTTAGCACACCAGTTTTCCACACGGCCGGGTATAACCGTAACACAACATTACCGCAACGTTAATCCTCACAAAAAAGCTGTGTTAAACTTTGTGTGTTTGCTTTGTGTTCGCCGTTTCAACAAAGTTATACAGTTTTTGCTCTAATGGCAGGTTGTAATAATACACACTGCTCTGACTACAGTTAAAGGGCTGTTTTAACCAAAAACTAAATTCTGTCATTGTTTTCAAACCCTTGTTCTTCTGTGGAGCAGAAAAGAAGACATTTTGTCTTTTGTCTATACAATGAAAGTTAGTGGGTACTAATGCTGTTGTTTTAGACCCCATTGACTTTCATTGAATGAAAAGAAACACAAAGTCATAGAGGTTTGGCATGATATCTCTTAAGTCTGTACATGAGTTTTAAAATAATTTCTTCATATTTGTGAAGTCTGTATTTTTGGGGTTTTGGTTAGCGTGGTTAGCAGTCATGTTCATACTGTGTTCCTGTATCATTGTCAAGGGAATTATACTTTTAAATGACAAAAAAGTGACTTTTTGAGTGTGAGTTTGTGTGTGTGAGACTCGAGACTCAAGACAGACCTTGTTTGTCCATTAGAGCGTGAGAGGAAGCACCGTTTGAAGTGATGCAAAGTTCTGGTGTGTAAATATGCGTGTTTGTGTTTGTGAGTTGCATTTACTTACTGGAAATGAAAATATCCCACATCTGTCACGTTATTCCACTCATAAATAATTCATATTTGCTTTCCGTCTCTCTCTCTTTCTGACTCTTTCTTTTTTTTTTGCTTCTGTCTTCGGTTTCGTCCTGTAAAGCTGACAGATGTTTCTGTATCTGTCACACCTGTTTTATGATTTATTTATCCAGAGTCATACGTGCACACACACTTTTTTTTATATGTCATGAATTATTAATAAGCAGGAAAGACCATTTATGCTGTACATTATTGGGTGGAAAATTATTAGTGCACACAGGCACTTTTCTTTTGTAATGTTGGGGTTTGCCAGTAAAAACAACGGTTGTTAGGGCAGCATATGTCACATGGACACTCATACAAACTAAGTCACTCTTGCTGAGTTTTGCTTTAAAAAGACAGGGGAAGAAGTGACACAGAAGAGAGATCCTGTGTGTGTCTGTGGTCAAGAGAAAGAGACTGTTTGCCAAATGGCATCTGTATGCAGAGAACAGTGTACCACTGTAACATCATTTCGGAAACACTTAAGGAGAGCTCAGCTTTCTCCTTTGAGAGTGTGTATGTGCTGTCCACATTTACACAGTCTGCTGTTGGGTCATCAGTCAGCTGTGGTAATCTTTGCGATGACAGGCGCTGGCTTTAGCAAAGAATAGACTTTCCATAGCAATACGTGACCACGTTAGCTATTTATCCAAAAATCTGATGGTGTGACGGACACAGGCGGCCATCAAACTATAGTGTCATGTAGGAGGAGGGAGATTTGTGGAGCCTCGGCATGCTGTGTGTGTATTTGCATTTGTGTGTGTGTGTAAACGTGTTTGTGCGCAAATGTGTTTAGACATGTGGGTAATATCATTGCTCTGCAATATGTCTGTCAGTGTGCCCGCCTCAAGAATTCAAAAGCATCCCTTCGGTGATCACAGGCTAATGTAACTGGTCATCCTTTGAGTGCCCGTGTGTATATGTAAGGAGGTGATAAGTGACTTAATGAGTTTTCTTACCTTCTCACCCGCTGTATCTAATGGAGCATCTCACACACTTAACTGACATGTTTTAAATGATGCTTTCAGGACCCCATCATCTTTCGTCACTTTTGTGTGTGCATATAGATTGTTAAGAGTTTGTTGCACGTCTGGGTTCAATAGTCCTCGTGAAGTTGCTTGGGAAGTGAACACGATAGCCTTACTATATGTGCATGCACACAAACACACATTCACACACGTACGTCCTTATCCAACCCGATCTGACCTGGCCGATCCAGTCACCTCCTCATCTGGTTCTGCTTTGCCCCTCCCTTAGGGCCAGGAAATAGTTGAAGAGCCATGTGTTTCCCTGGGGCCACATTTCACAGGTGCACCACTGTTTGTCTCTTGCCTTTTACATTTGTCTTAAATAATAGAAATAACAAATATGGCCCTACCCGGAGAAACAGGACCCACTCTGAGCTTCACGCAGACCCCTGAACCTCCGCATTCAATCATGCATGCACACACACTTCTGCACATCTGTCTGTCTGTCCATCTATATATTTGTATAGCTTTCTCTCTGTCCTTTGATCTATCTGTCTGTCTGTATGTATGTGTATCTCTCTATTCATTTGTCTGCCTTGCTGTTTCTGTTCTCTCTATCAATTTGTCCATGTAGTTCTATTTGTTTGTCCATCTATCTGTCTCATCTCTCTATTCACATACGTATGTCTAGACGTTTGTCTGTCTGTCTCTCAATCCATTTGTTCATGTAATTCTGTCTATCTATCTATCTATCGAGCGTAGATTACTTACAAATTGTAGTCCTTTACAGATTACATAATGAAAAATTTAGTTAGTAATGTAATCCAGGTTACTTATTTTAGGTAATGTATTCTGACTACTTTTTAGATTACTTTTTTTTTTTACTTACCATTACATGTACCATGTTGATATAAAAAAATCAAAGAGAAAGAAAATATATTCAATTTTTTGACATAAACATCATAAAATAAAAAGTGTTTCCAAAACTGGGCTTAATGTAGGAACTGAGAGTTGATAAAAAATTTTTATAATTATAAAAATGTGAAATAAATGATTTAAACACTTGAGCACTAAAAAGAGAAACATATAATGTGTTTACCTGCATGTCAATATGACCATTCAGTGACATCGAACTGTAAACATGTGAATGTGTTCTTATTGAAATATTTACTTCCTCAGAGATAGTAACTTGCACACTTATTTGTTTCATACATAGTCTAATTGCATAAGGGGTGTTTTCCCCCTAAATTCAGAAGCTTGGTTTGTAAATTTATTTACACAACATTTGTGAACATAGTTAACGCTAAATGGTATGACACACAGTAGGATTTTTAGAGAGGAAAATTTAAAAGAAGAATTAGGCAGAATCAAAAATTTTTGAATAATTCACTGCCATTGTGTGAATAATATGTAATCATGTAATCCATAAAAACGTAACCGTAATCTGATTATGAGTATTATAAAATGTATTATATTGTAATTACAAGTACTTGGATTTTTGGAATCTGATTACGTAATCCAGATTATATGTAATCAGTCACCCTGCTCTGTCTGTTTGTTTTTTTTCCTTCTTTTTTTTTTTGTATAATTTCATACAATTTTTGTCTTTTTATTTACCAGTGCACATGTGCGCGCACACACACAGACACTGAATGAAAAGCAGTTCATCCACACACACTGGCCATGATACACAGTAGTTTGAAGGGTCTGGTCGAGCCAGTGAAACTAGAGCACTATTTCATGTCACATTTAAACATCTTAATGACACTGCAGTCTGCCATGCACCCCCCGCATTAATCATCTCTGCACTCTTACGTTACACACACACACACATACACTCATGTAGTATCCAGATGTGCGCGCTGATGCATTTGATTGGATAATAGGCTTGGAGGGACTGTTTAATGGTCAAAGTTTCTGCTTTAGGGTTTAGGGGTGAAAGGTCAAACACTGCTCTGCCCATTAAACCTGACCGGTGGGTGTGGGGACGTGGGTGTGCACTTCAGTGGGTGGCAGGATCCTCGATTACTTGTAAATTCACCCACAGAGCAGGTTAAAGAACCCCTATTTTATTACACAATTAAACGCTTTCATAGTTTGTAGCTTTACAGTCAACCACACTCTGTATTTCTCTCTCATAATCCTTGCCATATTGATTTAACATCATATCATATTATATTTGAACTGCCAAAAATTAGGTTCATGCTATATGAATACTCTCATACACATACATAATCTGGACATTATCAGATATGACATGAGGGAAATAGAATGTTGTTTTTCTGTGGGTTTGTTGGGATGTTGAATAATATGTCCCTCTTCTGGAGGAAGATAAAGTAGTTATTGAATCACAGTTTGACAGGAGTGTTGTCACGCCAATACACTTCATTATTGTGTAAAAGTGTGTGTGATAGAGAGAGGGAGCGAGGGAGTGAGAGAATGCTAACATTTGTGTAAATGGCCTGAATGGTCCCTCTGTTTAAATCTCAGGAAATCAGTAGAGACTGGCTGCTTGACTGAGTGAGTGCTTCCTGTCTCTACAGGAAGTGCTGGCTTTTAGAAGGAGGAGAGGTAATTTAGAACAAGAGTGTGAGTGTTTGTGTGAATGTGTTATCTAGATATCTTTGTGAGTGTGTGTGTATATATATATATATATATGAGCTATGGGGGAGTGGGGTAAGCTAAGCCACATTTCACTTAAACTGTTCTCTAGGCAAGAAGGAAGAGGCAAAACTTGCATAGCTAATTATAGTTCAGGATGTCTGTTTTCAACTGAAATGTGAAGAAACCTTATAACATAGGGCCATATAATATAGAATTTCTCTAAAGTCGAGTCACACAATCTGCCCCTTGTGAGGGGTAAGCAGTGTCGTGTCATGGGATAAATATGAAGATAAAGCCAATTTAATTTAAAATCATAATCTCCTTTCCAAAATTTAGCTTGCAGTTAATTCATATTTTTATAAACCAACCAGGTAGAAGTTTTCATATTTAGAATTTCAATGTAGTGAAACATTGTTTTTATCAGTTTGTAATAATGTTTGTTAATAGTAATAGTATTTTTAATAATATTTTCTGCATTTGGAGTCGAAGCTCAGTATAAATATTACTTGAGCCATCTGACACAGATTTTTTGGGGGGGGGGGGGGGGGGGACACGTTTATTATTTTGTGGCTTATCTTTAAATGATTTATACATTTTCAACATGCATGATAAATATTTTTAGACCTGTTTACATTTGCATTGACAGAAAATTATTTTTACTTGCCATATAGAATATTTACTTTGCAAATGCAGTTTTATTAATCACAGGCAGCTGTATATGATGGCCACTTTTTAAATATGTAATCACATGACACAAAATATACACAATTTACCGGATTAAGAGGGTGATAGCCTTTGACTGCCCCAATCTCCCCTACATATCCATTTTTGTCTTGTGATCTTTTTCCAGAAAATTTGCAGATATTTTATTTATTTAATTGCCAACATTATTTGCAAATATACACTTTGGGCTTTTTTATTGCAAAAAATCCATATCTTTTGTGGATTTATTGCATGTTTGTTATCATTAGTTTCTCCATAACAGCTCTGTTCATTATGTTCTATGACCTTTTTTTCTTTGCAGTGTTTAATCAAAAAGTAATTTGTCTCATTTCAGGCTTGCGCAGCCAAACACAATCAAAACCTGATCACACAAACCATGTGGGGTGTGCAGGAAGCTTGAGCACGCTCTCTATGTACACACACACACACACACACACACAGCTGGGTCTGGTTATAATCTTTACAGTAGCGCTGACTCTCACTCTATGTTATTAGAATTGTGTTGTACTGCTGCCGTAGCTCAGAATTTATGCAGTACAGGTGTTGAAGAATCACACACACACCATCACGCTCGTGATCTATAGCCTCTACTATGCATACAGTCTGGTATTTCTCCTCCTACCCTCCACATACACACACACACACACACACACACACACACACACACACACACTGTCTGACTACTGACTCACACACACCTCCCTACAGGTTGAACATATCACAGTCTGTCTCGCTGAAATTGCAACATATGATTCTGATTTCAGGGCCTTCAAATCCAATATGAAAAAAAATTATTTCATTATAACTTCATATATTTTTAACTGAAGTCTGTGCGTTTTTGTGTGCACATGTATGTTGCTGTACGTTCATGAGGTTGGATATTTCATTGAATGTGTTTGTTTATGTCTCACTAGGTGAATAGAGAGTGGTGGGTCTGTGTGTGTGTTTGTGTTAGTAGATATGGTATTTCCTTTGCAGGAATGTGAGTGTAAATGGCTCTGCAATGTCAGAACATTTCGGCAACAGACTTTCAGCGCTGTAACCAAACTTCCTCTCTTTAGGAATTCTAATGGTTGTTTGGCATTAACAACTATTTAAAAAAAAAAAACTTAAATCAGTGTTTCAAACCAAAGCTGGAAGGTTCATGTAGTTTGTACTTTTTTGGCTGCCTTTTTAAATAAACATGTGTCTTGTTGTATTACCGGGTGCCTTTAGAAATGTTTTCAGTAAAAGCGAAGATAAAATCATTTCTTTTACATTGCGATCTAAAAAAGTAAATGAATATTGAATTTTATTAGGCATACATGAGCTTCTGAGATACACATCCACATATGCACACACAGGGAATATAGAATATATGACCAATCCATGACCAACAGCGATATAAAAGTGGAGGGTCAAATTTTACCCAGCATTCCTGACACACAAGCTCATAGTTCACATACATTCACATTATCTCAAATGGGTATTCATTAAGGATGCACAATATATATATATATTTATTTTGAAGCGCAATTTTATGGGATCTGAATGGCAAAATAAATACTGGCCATTCTTTTTGTTTTTGACTTTAATATAAAAACAAATAATCAGTTGTATCTGAAAATTTCTATATCAGTGCAACTCTTTTTGTCATTTTTCTAGTTTATTCTCATCACTCTCACACACACATTTTGAGGAATAACCTTGAGGTGCTTTGTAAAGCAGTGTGTTTGACACTGATGATTATCTGTGGTAATGGTTAACAGCCGATTCTCTTTGATAATGTCCATTTTGTTTAAATGGTCAGATGCCATCAAACCCACACACACATGCGTGTTTCATTAATGTCTGTCATCATTTTTGAAAAGACTTTTTTAAAATGCTGAATCTGACAAAATTATGCATTAGAGTGAAATATGTTCCTTGTGGTCCACAAACACACTCGCATTAAGCCGCTACATTCACATAAACACACCACGAATTTCCCTGATGACTGACTTTCACTCTTAAACACTTTTTAATACACACATGACGATCTCAGAGGTGGTCCGAGTGACCCTGGGAATTGTCAGCATATTTTACGAAAACACCTCCAGAGAAGAGCTCTTTCTTACGGTTTGGGTGGGTCTGTGTGTGTGTTTGTGTTAGTAGATATGGTATTTCCTTTGCAGGAATGTGAGTGTAAATGGCTCTGCAATGTCAGAACATTTCGGCAACAGACTTTCAGCGCTGTAACCAAACTTCCTCTCTTTAGGAATTCTAATGGTTGTTTGGCATTAACAACTATTTAAAAAAAAAAAACTTAAATCAGTGTTTCAAACCAAAGCTGGAAGGTTCATGTAGTTTGTACTTTTTTGGCTGCCTTTTTAAATAAACATGTGTCTTGTTGTATTACCGGGTGCCTTTAGAAATGTTTTCAGTAAAAGCGAAGATAAAATCATTTCTTTTACATTGCGATCTAAAAAAGTAAATGAATATTGAATTTTATTAGGCATACATGAGCTTCTGAGATACACATCCACATATGCACACACAGGGAATATAGAATATATGACCAATCCATGACCAACAGCGATATAAAAGTGGAGGGTCAAATTTTACCCAGCATTCCTGACACACAAGCTCATAGTTCACATACATTCACATTATCTCAAATGGGTATTCATTAAGGATGCACAATATATATATATATATTTATTTTGAAGCGCAATTTTATGGGATCTGAATGGCAAAATAAATACTGGCCATTCTTTTTGTTTTTGACTTTAATATAAAAACAAATAATCAGTTGTATCTGAAAATTTCTATATCAGTGCAACTCTTTTTGTCATTTTTCTAGTTTATTCTCATCACTCTCACACACACATTTTGAGGAATAACCTTGAGGTGCTTTGTAAAGCAGTGTGTTTGACACTGATGATTATCTGTGGTAATGGTTAACAGCCGATTCTCTTTGATAATGTCCATTTTGTTTAAATGGTCAGATGCCATCAAACCCACACACACATGCGTGTTTCATTAATGTCTGTCATCATTTTTGAAAAGACTTTTTTAAAATGCTGAATCTGACAAAATTATGCATTAGAGTGAAATATGTTCCTTGTGGTCCACAAACACACTCGCATTAAGCCGCTACATTCACATAAACACACCACGAATTTCCCTGATGACTGACTTTCACTCTTAAACACTTTTTAATACACACATGACGATCTCAGAGGTGGTCCGAGTGACCCTGGGAATTGTCAGCATATTTTACGAAAACACCTCCAGAGAAGAGCTCTTTCTTACGGTTTGTTTGTTTTTTTTTTAGTTCTCCGATTTCATTGGAGTCTGCAGGAGTCCAGAGGAGCAGCCATACTTGTGCGCGCACAACTTATTTTAGTTGTGCCGTTCTTTTCCCAGGCTAATAAGGTTTTAATTAGATTTTAAGATGTATATTTGAAATAGACTGACAAGAGGTTAACCCATCACAGATCAGGTATCTTACTCCACCCATCTTCCTCAAATGAAATCAGATCTAGAACAGAACCGCTGCAGATATTGAAGCCGAATTAAGCAAACAGGTATCCGAGGCAGTGCTGATCTTTAACAGTTATCAAAACAGCACATTCTGTACATACCTCCACTGCTGCCAGCACCTCGGGCCAAGCGCAAAACACTGACGAGGCTTTTGTCCTCTCTTCCTTATTCTTCAGACCAAGAATTTGACAGTTTATTGGTTGGTGACGTGTTTTGGCCTCTTTTATGAGTCTGTTTCAAACATGCGGCAGGAACTGGCTTCCTCTCTACCTGCATAAACACCTGAAACCAACACCTTTCATTCTCTCCTCTTATTTCCTTTAGAGGGCTTCCTTCGTGTTGTGAATATCGCTGCTAATCTGTAGATTAGAGGTTCGATCTTGTGGATGTGTGCCAATGTTTGTTTAAGCCTGATTGTTGGTAAAGTGAGATGATTGGACTGTCTGTACGTGTATGTTTAGATGAACGGTTTAATTGTGCCTTTTAAAAAGATTACAGAGTTTAATGGCCACACACTCACCACCTTGCATTCATTTAGCCTGATATAGACACATGCCAGCTTGCACATTTACTGATTCATTACACAAACATCCACATCATAATAATCATCAGATCGGTTGGATCTAGCTTCACTGATAGCACTAGATAGGAGGAAGTTTTATCTTGTAAGGCAAAAATTACAGAAATTTAAGGAAAATATGCACACACATAGGGGAAGCATTACAATCTTTCCTTACTGTATTGTTGTTAATTAATGGTGTGGGTTTCTCTCCTCTTATTTCCTTTAGAGGGCTTCCTTCGTGTTGTGAATATCGCTGCTAATCTGTAGATTAGAGGTTCGATCTTGTGGATGTGTGCCAATGTTTGTTTAAGCCTGATTGTTGGTAAAGTGAGATGATTGGACTGTCTGTACGTGTATGTTTAGATGAACGGTTTAATTGTGCCTTTTAAAAAGATTACAGAGTTTAATGGCCACACACTCACCACCTTGCATTCATTTAGCCTGATATAGACACATGCCAGCTTGCACATTTACTGATTCATTACACAAACATCCACATCATAATAATCATCAGATCGGTTGGATCTAGCTTCACTGATAGCACTAGATAGGAGGAAGTTTTATCTTGTAAGGCAAAAATTACAGAAATTTAAGGAAAATATGCACACACATAGGGGAAGCATTACAATCTTTCCTTACTGTATTGTTGTTAATTAACTGTGTGGGTGTGGGTGTGTGTGTGTGTGTGTATATAGGCTTTATAGGAAAAAAACAACATTCTGACTAGATGTGACATTTTTGGAACAATGGAAATGACACAATGGAAATTTAATGTCCATTTTTAATGGCTGAGTTTTTTAATTAAAATTTTGCACAGTATGCTAAAATTTTCTTTGATAAGATGTGTTTCTAAATTCCCATTTAAAACAATTTAAAGAAATCTTTCTCATTAATTGACTTGTTTCTTAGTGGACAACTAGTTGACCATCCTGACCTATCTGTAATTCTGACTTTATTTTTGCTCTTTCCTTCCTTGTTTTGAGATACTTTCTTGGTTCATATCAGATTTCAAATCTTTTGCTTCACTTCTTTTTTTAATCCGCATTTACAGAGACCTCTATGCTGCGGGACTGATTTTTCTGCACCTCTGACCAAGTGAAGGCAGATCCTTCTGTCTGTCTTTGTGACGGTGCTAAGACAGGCAAGAAAAGAAGTGATACACATACACACACCTCTCTTTGTTCATTGTACTCCAGGCAGTAAAACCTCACCTGGGGAAAGCATCAGCAGTAAGATTCGCCAACACGACATGCCTCCACAAATACAACTGTCATCACTCTCTCTCACACACATTCTCACACACAGAGTGCTCATTGGGCAGAAGTCTTGGCCACATAAATGTTCATTCTATCTGTCTCGCGCGCACACGCAAATACAATTAAAAGAGTCCTAATGTGTGAGAAAATTCCCAACAGTGTTACAGCTTGACCTTTCACTTTTATATGACCACACAAAATGAAGCCACCTGTGAAACAGACAGGAGAGGACGAGTGTGCGTATGACGTCGCATCTGTGTTTATTGTGAACATTTATAGAAGGCAATGTTGAACTCTTCTGTTTTCCCGCTTGCAGAGTTTCTGTGGTCACAGAAGTTGTGTGCACTGCTAATGGATGTGTATGGGAGTGTGTGTCCCCGCTCACACACCTGTTCCTCATTTTCCAATTTGTAACCAATCTGCTCTCAACGAGGGGCTAAACGGCCCTGATAACCATCTTGACTGCTCTCTCTTTCTCTTTCTCTCTCACACAAACACACACGCGCGCACACACACAAGTTTCACTGTCTGGATGCATATGAGTTCCAGTCAATAAACTGCATCTGTAACCGTTTTTTATCTTCCATCAGATTAAATTATAGTTTCTTCCTGTCTCTACTGGTCAGTCATTTTCATGATCGATATGACGATCTAAGTCTGGCCCTTCAGCCTCAATAAAAAAAGCGTCCCACTAAAACCTACTATAGGACAGTGATTCCCAGCATGCATCTCGGGACATACATAAGCAGGTTATTCATAAAATAATATCAAAAATTTTTACATTTATAAAAATAATTAGTAAAAAAAATTATACAAATATTTTTAATATAAAAATAAAATAAAAATGTTAAGTATATTACTAATTGTTAATTATTATTAATAAAAATAATTATGATTAATATTTAATAATGTTTTATATAAAATAAAATAATGTTAACAATGAAAATAATAATAAATAATAATCAACAAATGTATGCAGGTATTTGCCATGATCAAATATAAAATAATTGAAAAAAATGTTTATTATAAAATGATTTTAATGAAAAAATGTTAAATATAATATTAGTTATTAATTATTGCCTACGTTTTATATAAAATAAAAAATACTCTTAATACGATTAAAAAATATTTTAAATCTAATAATTAATATTAAGTTAAAGTTAAAGGAACACATTTCTAGTATCAATAAAAAGTACTTAAGCCAGCTAGTCATTCATGTATTTTTATCCAAATTTTGGGATGAAAATACTGCTTTATTTTATTTTATTATTCCAATTTTGTGTTATTCAAATTCATGAAAATTTGGATGGAAGGGGGGACAAATAAAGTTTTTTGGGCGAAATGTCGCTTTAGGAGATGATATTGTTCTGATATGGACCATCGAACACATCCAGTCATGCATCAGCTCAGATGGTCTGACTGGAACTATGCCATGTTTTTGACGTGTGTAATGGTGAACTCTGTGTATCAGTGTTGTGCATTTGTATTGGCCGGCACAAGTGACGTGAGCTGTGTGGAAAAGTCCATTTAAAATAGCATTAATGAAGTAACCAGGTGATCCGCGGTCAAAAACACACTCTCATCGTCTCTCTCACTCAGTCATTTAGTGGTCAGTGCTAACTCTCTCTCTCTTTGTCTGCTCTTTCACACTCTCACCCTCTTTCTCATTCAGTGTGTGTGTGAGCAAGTGTCACCATATGACAGCCTGTCTCTGCCTAATTCAAACCACCTGCCTTAAACAGAGTACTTTTGTGCTCCATACAAAAAAAGACTGTGTCTGTGTGTGTTGTGGTGGGTAGAGGGGAGTATTTAAACTTTCAGCAGCTCCAAAAATAAAAATAGGCTTTTAAAAACAGGCAAACCCTTCTAAACCAATGACTCCTGGAGCTATAGAGTCAGTTCCAGGCTATGTATGTGTGTGTGTCCTTCCCAGTGGATAGTTATGAATAGTTGTATTATTACAGAGCAAGATCTACCTGAAAGACTCGTACAGTTCATATGTGAGGAATTCTTCACATGGCGAGCTGGAGTGTGTGGGCAATTTTCTTTTTTTTTTCTTTGTGTTGCAATCGTAAATACATGTTTGGTTGAATTGCATTCAGTGTTGCAGAGAGAACTGCAGGTTTGTTTATTGCAGAGTAACAAACTTAAAACAAATGTAAATAGCCAAAATGTTATGTCTTATATAAGAGGAATTTTTTTTTTTTTTTTTTTTTTTTTTATAGAAAGATGCATTTTCCCCCCCCCCTTTGAATAATAATATAACAAGTTAATAAAACAAGTCAACTTTTTATTAAATGTTTTGTTATTAATGTTTTTACGTTGGTTTTTACTTTACAATTAAAGTAAACTTTTTTTGTAATACTTTTTTCTTTACTTGCTTTTAACTTTAGTTTACTTTTTTTTTTTGTCCCAATTATGACTATATTAAGAGTATGCATATGTTTTTATAGGCTACCAGTCCGAAATTTGCACACACTTTTTAAGTAGTTTTGGGCTAAATTGGTTACTCCATGATCTTAAAATTATTTGATCTAAAAGCTTAGTTTTCATAAAAATTTTGCGTATGTATGAATTTCTTTACAAAACAGCACATTTTTTTAAATGCATGACATTTACAGAACTGTGATCTAGACCGGATGGCTACTTTGAAGAAGATTAAAATTATAATTGGTTTTACTACATAATTCCCATACCTCAATTAGTGCTGTATCATAGTTTTGACAATTTTCCTTTTTTTTTTTTTTTTTTACTTAGGTGAAAACAGTAATAATGAAGAATGTGTAGGAGTGTTCAGAATATTGACTGGTAGTGTAGTTACGTAAACGTTTATAACATTTCCCCTTGGAAAATTAGCCACCCAGGTAATGTAAATTGAAATTTGTGATTGGATGCATATGGTCATATGACCAGTGATTGCATAATATGACGTCATTTATAATTCCAAAACTTAAGATGATTTGAATATTTCAAGATACTTCATTCAAAAGTGCCTGCGGGGAAATACACACGCGCAGGTGCATAAAAACAAAAGGGCCATTGAGGCCGAGAAGAGGATGTCATCACAGTTAATCCTTTGTTTTCTCTTTCACCTTCTTTTAAACTCACCTCTCTCTCATCCAAGTTTATGTTTGCCTGCATGGACGGATGGCAGGAGGAACACTCACACAGATTCAAAACAAACTGGCATACATGTAATTTTTGGAAAGCTCAGAGACGCCTTGATTCACCAGAGAAGGAAACTTCCCTTGAACCTCACATTTTGCTCTACCTCTGTGACCCTTTTACCGAGCTTTAAAGTGATCATTTAAACAGATGTATGCGTGTGTTTACCGATCCATGCACAGGTCCTGGATCAGATGGTCATTTTTGTGTTTGGCCAGTGTTGAAGGGAATTGACCTAAGCCCTGGCGCTGGACTGAACAAGCCTGTATAACCTTCTTTCTTCTGTCAAACACAAAAAATATATGATGGGTCCAGTGTTGCTTTGGACCTCATCGACTTTCAGAACATAGGCAAAACAGTTTAAACATTCTTCAAAATATCTTGTTTTATGTTTCACAGGTTTGAAATGACATGAGGGCGGTAAAAAAATATGGCAAGTTTCATTTTGGGTGAACTATCCCTTTAAGACTTAAACATTTTTTTTTAAATAAGTTACTTTTTCTAGCCAGATCAAATCACATTTATTTATAAAGCAATTAATATTATTGACCTAATTTATTAAGATCAAGCAGATCAATTTTTGTTTCAATTTTTGTTTCAATTATAGTGTAAGTAAACACTGAAAATATTTAAATTGTGTAAATTGTTCCTTTAAAATGGGATTTAAAATCATCAGTAGAAGGAGAGGATCTAATATGGGGCGGCAAGCTATGAGGCGTGGGCCGCAACAGAGAGGCACGATCATCTTGGAACCGGCAAAAACAAGTTATTTGAAGACCTTAGAGGCCTAGGAGTATGATATTGTGGGACAAAAGCACATACGAGTTACCGAACCATGTACACAGATGATGAAAGCATCTTCTTTCTTTTTCTTTTTTATACACAAAGTTTGCACATTTGCGGCTGAAACGGCCAGAGAGCCTCAGAGCGTCCAGACCCCTCCTATAACGCCAGAAGAGAGTGTGTGTGAACAGGAAGGAAGGGGAAGGGAGTTGTGCTGCAGGCCTCTCAGCTGTCTCTCACAGCGCTAATGATCCTTGGAGAGAGGCGTGAGGGAGGAATGGAGAGAAAAGGACGGAAAGCAAGGGATGTTAAGACAGATACAGTATGAGCCAGGTTTCAGTTCAGAATATTTTTCCTGTTGGATACATTTACAGTGGCGTTAAACCACCTCACATTTCACAAAATTCCATGCTGACAAATCCAGAAAGTTGCTGAATAATAATGGCTTTCAGGAATGAATCAGTTAAAGTGCTTCACTTTGCCATCAGTGTGAGAAAGAGAGAAACAAAAGAGTGAAAAATCCAAGAATGCTGTTTGCGGTGACTAAAATAAGAACAGAGAATGGTGCAGACCATTTCCTCCCTTCACTTGACCTTTATGTCTGTCCCTCTTGTTTTCTCTTCAGTCTTTCTCTCTCACACATAGACACACTGTTACCGCTATTACATGTAGGTTTCATCATTTAGAAGCTGTATTGGTGAAGATGGAAAGCTTTGTCTTGACCTTTGACCTTACCTGGTGTCATCATGGTCATTATTACATATTTTATGTGTGTATACTCCGGAATCAGCACTCACAGCACCAACTGACAGTAAAATCTTTGTATTACTTGCCAATAAGCATGTACTTTTATTAGGAATTGCAACATTTTTTATTAGGAATTGCAACATTATATGGTTTATGTCAAACTGTAAGAAGCTTGATGTCAGTGACACGCGTCTTCTAAAGAAAACATCTGTCGTGACTAACAACTTGTACCTCAGGGGAAAATGTACTGTCAGACATTCATCTTCTCCAGAACCCTGTGACAACACATACGTGAATATACCTCAACAAAAATATGAGGAACAGCATTGCCGTTTGTTGTCTTCATGTTTTTGTGACGCATACCAAAAGCTGTGAATGACACAGTGACTTGAGCTATTTGTCACAAGTATGCAAAGACAGAAGAAAAAAAATCTGCTTGCACAGACTTCAATATTTAATAAAACCGCAACATTTCTACATTAGGCATTTTTACTTGCCTGCAACCATTCAGGTGTGTCAGGGGTGTTTATGTATTGCACTTAATAAAATAATGTGAAATAACAGTTTATTGGTCAGTGAAAAATGCATATTTATGGCTAATAAATTTTCTCACTTATGCTAAAAAATTAATTTTGGATCTCTACATGTGTGTGTTAAGGGAATTTCTACATTTCAGACTAGACTAAATCAAACAGAGCAGCTCTGAACACGATCTTTATCCTTCGCAGTGGGTGTTTAGTGGTTTGTGATGTAGAACAGTCATTTTTAATTAACCTACAGATGTTTAAAATACAGTTTGATTGCTTAGACTTTGTGCTGTGCTAAAATCCAAAGCTGTATCCATCAAAATGCTGTGTGAGTTCCCTCAGTGTTTCATTTTATGGTTTTCTCTTTCTGTCTGTCTGTCTGTTATCTCGTTTGAGAGGTTTTTTTAAGTGAGTGCAGCAGGAGTGAAATATGAATGAGTTGGGCGGCCAAGTGCGGCGCTCCCACTGCAGCGTATAAAACGTGCTGATGGGGTCTTTATCCCTCCATCAAGCTGAGGGGAAGAAAAGAGCACAGTCCTGTCAAGGGAACGGGGCGATTCTCCGGCCAACTGGCTAAAAGCTAAGGCCCTGGAGTCCGAAAATGTGTATGAGAGATAGAAAGAGGGAGCTAAAGCCAGAGAAAAAAAGACAAAAGGCTATCACCCATTGACCTCTTGGCAAGCATTCTTGATTTAAGTATCTCACCATTTATTTCTCCAAAAGCACTCTCTCTTTCATCTAGATCACTATGTAGATGTAGTCTGTGCTTTTGTGTCATCGTGTAGTGGTTGTATGGACTTGGGAACTCTGTGCTTTATTCCCACAATTGGCATCCCATGAGGCCTAGTGTTGACGTCAGGATGGGGACAGCCATGTGTGTTTGTGTGTTGGGGTGTGTGTATCGTAACCACATAAAAGCATATCCTACTGGGAGCAGATGTGTCTGTGTTGAATCTGTGTCGTGTGTATGCGGGGGAGTCTTGATACTTGATCACAAATGTGAACCTGAGAAAATAAAGCTTTTAGTTTTGATACTGTTATATGAAGTCATCATATTGATATGATATCATCAATCACATCTGAAATGGATCGTACGTCATAATAATGATATTGATCTTGATGTTTCTGTTTGTTTTAGGCGATGTGGCTGATGTTGCAGCAGGAGGAGCCTATCGATTTTGTCATTGCGACGGGGGAAGTGCACAGCGTACGGGAGTTCGTTGAGAAGGCCTTCAAACACGTGGGCAAAACCATTGTGTGAGAGCACACGCGCACACACACACACACACATCTACCTCAGATTAAGCCTATTTGGTTAATCTGGCACATCTGGTGTTGATTCGCCGACAGGCTGTACAAGACCACAAAACAACATGCAAGCACACCATAAATATTGTAAATATGTAACGCATATGCTGACAGCTGAATTGAAAAACAAATAAAATGAAGGCATGGGTTCAAAGCTCAAGTTCTCGCACTTAGGTGGGAGGGGAAGAATGAGGAGGAGGTGGGCCGATGTCAGGAGACGGGAGAGATTCATGTGAAGGTGGATCCGAAGTACTATCGGCCAACTGAAGTGGTAAGGCACTGCAAATATCTTCCCATGTATTAAAAGATCATAACATCCAAGGTGCCCTTAGGAGGTGAGACATTACAAAATGTCATGCATAGACTACTGTACAATAAGTGTTGACATCTCCTAGATATGTGATGAGAATGTTTTATTTATTTTATTACATCATTAGACAGCTGTTTGTTTCAATATTGTTCATAGTGACTTATAATCCATTAAATCAGCAGCATTCAAATCTCTAGAGAGGATTTGAGGGCGTTCACATAGGACACGTTCTTTCTTTATAAAAAAAACAGCTAGCCATTGCATAACTCAATGGAAGGGGTCTTGCGACTTTTTGAAAGAACTTGTTTTTAACTTGGCGGAACTTCTTAAAAATGTGTCGCTTAACATACAACAATTCCCCAAATAAGCCAGACCCAATGTGTTGGCCAATTATGCTGTGTTGTTTATTTACACTGCCATTAAAAAGTTTGGGGTCAGTAAAAATAATACTTTCATTCAGCAAGGATGCTTAAAATTGTGAAAAACTGCATCATAGTTTCCCCAAATATATTAAGCAGCGAATCAACATTGATAATAATTAGAAATGTTACTTGAGCACCACATCAGCAATGTTTTCTGAAGGATCATGTGACCCTGAAGACTAGAATAGATTACATTTCAAAATGTATTCAAATAGATACAAGTTAATTTAAATTGTAATAATATTTCACATAATTACTGTTTAAACTGTTTTTGATCAAATAAATGCAATCTTGGTAAGCATAAGAGACAAAACATCTCTTCGTCAAACATCAAAATATCGCAAACTTTTAGACAGCAGTGTATGTGCGTAGTTCAACAATTAAAAAGAAATATATATTTTTCTATGAAGTACTCAAGTAGACAAGATGATTAAAATGTCTGTCCTTACCTGACATGTAGATGTCAGATTGTGTGTGTGTGTGTGTGTGTGTGTGTGTGGTGGGTGGTCATTCAGGAATGAGAAAGGGCACTAAATCTGTAAAGAAAACATGCACATGAAATGACAGATCAGAGGTTTTCTCCAAGACACATGTTTACTGCGTATGGGTCAGAGGGGTGTTTCCAAGGACCTATTTCAGTTAGAAGAAAAAATAACAAAGGTAAGACAGAAAGAAAAAGAAGTGCAAAAGAACCAGTGCAGAAAGAAAGAAATCTGTTATTCGGGTATAAAGCTATTAAATATTTTTGGTATCAGGTTTTTGATGACCTCCCAATGCTGTTACATAATATCAGCCCAGGATACTTAAAGACACTCTAAAAGGCATAAACCGAACAGGCCATCCATCAACACAGAGGCGAAATGGGAATTTGACCTTTAACCTCTGTGATAGAAAGTAAATCACTGCATTTCCTCAGGAGGCAGGAGTGTCAGTAGGGGACGCACTTACAAGGATGAATGAGAGCGAGTGTGTGTATTTGCGATAGATTTACTAATGCGTTGTCCACAGGCTACATGTGAACATGTTTGAAAATCTGTTGGATGAAGCCTATAAGTAATCAAATAGCTTTTTCTGGCAGAAACAGAATAGAAAAAGGATCTTACTTTAATTTCAAATGCGTAATTATGTTTGCCAGCACACACACACACACTTGCTTCGCCTGAAGGGAGTAACTGGATGAAATACACACCTATTAATAGGAAAGCAGTGGGCTGAATACGCTACCTGTTTATCCAAAGAGACCATCGTCAATCGTCACATGAAATGTGTGTGTGTGTGTGTGTGTGTGTGTGTGTGTGTGTGTACACACACACATATATATATATATACTTTTAAACAAACATTTAATTATAATAATTTGAAGAAGAAATTATTCAAAATTTGATTATCTTAATTCATTTTCTTTTTTCCTTATTCTTTTATTTCTTTATCATCATAATAATAATAATAATAATAATACTTTGATAGAAAATCCTCTGAAATTGTTTTTTATTTTAGTTATTTTATTATCGTTGCTGTTGTAATTAATAAGAATACTATAATATAAAATACTTTTGTGAATTTCATTTTTAAAAATTCATTTTTTAAAGTACCTTTGATTCCAGTAATGGTAATAATATATACTTTAAAATATAATAATAATAATAATAATAATAATATGAAGATAAATAAAAATACTTTATTATTTTATTAGTTCATTTTCTTTTAATTTTCTTATTCGCTTATTCTCTTATATCTTCTTCTTTTTCATAATAATAATAATAATACTTTGATAGAATATCCTCTGAAATTGTTTATTTTTGTTATTTTATTATTGTTGCTGTTGTAATTAATAAAAATACTATAATAGAAAATACTGTTGTGATGATAGAAACTGTTTCTTAACTTTTTAATTTGTATTATTTAATTTTACTTATTATTTCTCTCTTATTTCTTATTTTTTGTTAATAATAATAAATAGCTTTTTTGACAGTTTAGCATTCAACGCTATTTAGACTGTTCGATATTTAGAGAATGGACAGCCAGTGTTTCCTTAGCCTTATACTCATGAAACTACTTCAGACATTTACATTTAATGTATTTATCCAAAGCAAATTACAATGCATTTAGGGTATGTCAGTATGTGTCTTCCCTGCAAATCAAACATATGACTGTGATGTTGATATTACATTATAAGTAGGCAGACAGTATAACTGACACATGTGCACTATTATGATGTATAGATCTGTGTGCTGTGTTTACGTAGCATGTAAGCGCATGCATGTTTTTTGGTTTCTGTTGGAATGAAAGGTGGCTTTGACCTTTCACTCCAAGGATCAGGATGGGGTGATCTTATCTGCGCTGTGGCAGAGGTCAGGAGCGAGATAAAAAGCATCCTGTAGTGAGCAGCACACACACACATGGAGGCCCTCACTCTGTGAATGCAGGAGTCTGTCTTATCTGACCCATGTTGAGCGTCATAGTACCAGCATGCAAAACACAGCTGCATCATCACTTACCTGCAGCTTTGCTTTTAATTTGAATGCAAGATCCATTTTATTTCAGGCTCAAGCTTAGTGGCCAAACCTGCATGTTTTTGTGTGTTTTTAGATTTATGTGCTTGTTGAAGGCAGGTTCCCCACCTTAAGCGGAGCTTAAGCCTCTGTTGTCTGTCGTGATGCTTTATGGGTAGTGCAGTCTTTAGGGTTTTCTGGGTATTATAGTTGCTGTGGTTGAGAGGCTGGCTCTTTGTGACAGCTTTACGGTGATATGCAGTGTAATAGGTCAGAGTTGTTAAAGTTGAGTGTGAATGATGTTGTAAAGATTCTGGCCGGTTGCCAGGTAGAACTCAAACCTGCAATAAAGCCGCGCTCTTACCGTTCAGCTTTTCCTCATGATGACCATATATACATCCACGTTTATTTCCATCACACTTTACAGTAGAGCTTAACTCACTTTCATAACGTTACATGGCACTTTTTACCTCGCTCCCCGGGACTTTTTTTTAACCGTGCTACTCTGTCTTGCAGTCCGTTTTTGTCGAGAGAGAGAGAGACCAGAACTAAAAAAATAAAGAGGGAGAGAGGGGTGTAGGTTCTCCCCTGGCCTACTCTCTGGTATTTCCTGAAGGACTTTGACTGAGCGGAACCACCCTGGGCCCCACGGAGGGGAAAGAGAGAGAAAGAGCTTTTAAAAAAGAATGAGAGTTGAGAATATAACACTTAAAAAGCAAGCCAAGTGTAAAGATCCCCAGTAAACAGGTGATTTTTTTTTATATAAATTAAATGTTTAGGGAAGAAAGACATTCCCTTTTGAGCAAAAGCAGTAGAGAATGTGAAGATATTACATCACTGGATGTCTGTTACTAAAAGTTTGCAACATTTAAAGGGTTCAGTAAAAGTTAAGCTCATTTGACAGCATTTGTTGTCTAATGTTGGTTACCTCAAAAAAATCATTTCAGCGTGTTCCTCATTTTCTAAATTAAACAAATGTATAAATCAAGATTACGGTGAGACAATTTTGGAGGATTTAAAAGCAAAAATGTGATGCTTATAATTTTATAAAAGCAGTCAAATTAATTCTTCTGTTAATACTCATGTATTATATAAACTGCAAATCTGTTTAAATAATGTTGACCATTGTAGAGTTTTAGGTATTACGTTGTCATTGTAATGAAGTTGTAAAATTGTTTAATTTTTCACACTAAAACTGTCAACACACTTATTGTTTATTGTCTTGTACTATAGTAGCTGAGTATTTTACCATTTACAGATTGGCTCCATTCGCTTTCATTTAAAGTGATTTTTTGTTTAAGAAAAAGAGGGACGAGTCGAATTTTATTTTTGTGATGATCAACATTTTACCACTAGTGCTGTCGACTTTGATGAACTTATATTGAACCTGGAACAGTTCTTTAAACTAGGTTGAAATCAGATGCAACTAACTAGATTAGTTACTTAAAGTAAAATGAGCAATTCACTCTTTTACGTAAACAAGCCTGTTCATTTGGAGGGATCAAAACAATCCTGTGCTATATTAGATCAGAAAACGTTTTTTTCTTCCCAGCAGGTGTCTTTGTGTAAATGCGAAAAAGTGTGTTAACTTGTGTACCAGTGTTGGGTTTGTTTGTGCCATGTGTCATAATTACATCTTGGGTGTGTGTGCGCGCGCGTTCGCACTTTCACGGCTGTGTGTAGTGGGAGAGGGGAGGTTAATTGTGGGCTGCCCTCTGTAAATGGCATGTCCCAGGCTCGTTATCTTGATTGAGTAATTAACTCTGGCTCTCGGCACTCTTACTCTCGCTGTCAGACTGCTGAACTCCTGACACCTCGCATTCCTCGCTCCCTCTCCCTCACGCTTTCTCCTCTCTCACTCTTTAACTTTCACACAGCTCTTCTCTCCGAGCTTTCAATTTATCATAATTTTCCTTTCTCTCCATGTCATACCTGTCTCCGTCCTCTCTCTCCTCCTCTTCTCTCACTCTCGATCACTCCAGACAAGACTCCTTTTTTTATTACACACATGTGCAAGGAGCTCATGATAATAATTCTAGTAGTGTTAAAGTGATAGTTCATTTAAAAATAAAATTCTTTCATCATTTACTCACCCTCATGTTGTTGCAAAACTGTGGGACTTTCTTCTATAGAACACAAAAGTTGTTTACTTCTTTTTGTACATTCAATGAAAGTGCATTCCACTGTTGTTTTGGAGCCCGATATCATCTTTTGTGTTCCGCAGCAAAGGAAAAAGTCAGAACAGGATTTTTATTTTTGGGTGAAACTGTCTTTAATTGAGCTTAATGTGTATATTGTGATTTCGGTTACACTGTATAAAAAAAGAAGTGAAATTTACAATAAAAATTTCATTAACTGATATAGTGTTAATATACCAACCTACCGAAGTAGCACTAAAATCGGTTTTGTATCTTTATAATGCAAACAACCACCAAATACACTAGTGGTAAAGAGAAAACCACATATAGAATATACATACATAAATGCATATATATTTAAGGTGAACATAATGTCATACACAAAGTACATAGAACACTGAACAACATCAGGTGTCACAAAATCTGAATTTAAAAAAAAAATTTTTTTAAATGAACATCTAATAAGAAAAACTAAGAAAGAGTTACTTCAATGAGATTCAGATTTTTCGGCATTGTACTCCATCTCTTTTACGCATGAAAAAGATGAAATCATTTTTTTTTATATATATATATATTAATTTTATATATACAGTACCATTCAAATATGTTGGTGTCAGTAAAAATGTTTTTGTAAAAACGTTTCTTAGGCTCACCAAAGCTACATTTATTTGACTAAGTATACAGGACAGTACAGTACAGTTAAAACAGTAATATTGTGAAAAATTATTACAATTTAAAATATTGTTTTTCTTTTTGAATATATTTTAAAATGTAATATTGTTTTATGATGGCAAAGCTGAATTTTCAGCATCATTACTCCAGTCTTCAGTGTCACATGATCCTTCAGAAATCATTATAATACCTGAGAAGCACCTTTAAGTGTGTGTGTGTGTGTGTGTGTGGGCGGGTGTGAGTTTTGCCATCCCAGCAGGAGAACAGAAGGGGTTAGGCCACGAGAATCACATAATCCATCATGCTCTGGCACTGAGAGAGGGTTGGAAAAGAGGGGGTGCTGGATGGATGGCCTGCGTCGGCCCTCACCTTCCCCCCGAGACACAGAGCTTGACACCTGTGTGTGTGGTGCTGGCGGTTGTATGTGGGTGTGTGAAAGTGAAGAAGAGTGTGAGTGCGTGTGTGTGTATGTGGGGGTGGGGGGGGTACAGGTTGGGAGGTCCAGTTAATAAAGAAGGACTAAACCACCCCTTTGTGTTTTTTTTTCTTCTTCGTCATAGTTTTTTCCCCAACTCACTCTTTTTCTCTTTTTCTAGGACTTCTTACAGGGAGACAGTTCAAAAGCCTTGACGATCCTGGGCTGGAAACCACGTGTGACGTTCGAGGTGAGCATTCCTGTAAAAAAAATCAAAGCGGTTCACTTCCAGTGCACTGGAGATTGAGAAATAATTGTTGTATGTGTGTATTCCAACAGGAGCTTGTTAAAGAAATGGTGGACGCGGACATCGAGCTCATGCAGAACAACCCAAATGCCTGAGCCCACACGCCTTCATCTCCATGCATGCCAAAGAGGCGGTTGTCATGTGTTTGTGTGTGTGATCACTGGAAGAAGCATTCAGCTGCATTTCTGTTCCTCTGTCTGTCGTTTTCGCTGCTGCTTCAGCTTTCTGATCTCAGTTTCACTGTGTTTTGAAGGTCCCCGCTGTTGCCTTTCTCTGTTCCTTAATACTGTCATATTTAAGATTATGTGTATGGATTTTTAGTTTGTGTTCTGTCTAAATGATTTTTATCCATTTTTTATAAAGCGGTTTTTATTCATAATCATGAAAGAAATGTATAAATAAGGGATTAAAGGGTTTGTAGAGCTTTTTAAAGCTGTTTGCTGTTTTATTCATGTGATTTCTTAAACTGAAGCGATGACATTAATTGGTTGGAACTTTAAAAATTGTTTCCTGATTATTTAAAATGCAAATACAAACTGTGACGTTTTAAAATTCAGTTGCAATGTGTGTAAAATCTCCAAAGAGTCATTTGAGTGTTTTTGTGGTTCTCAAACTTTTTTGACCCCCCAAAAAAAATGTTTATGGGGGGTCAGATTAACATAAATATGTAGGTTTACGTGTTCATTATGGTTTTAGTAGGCTACTTTATTCATGTATTTTAAGTCACTCCTTCAGACCTCCTGGTTGTGAACCGTTGGGTTTTAAATGTTTTATGTTGAAAGGTTCGGTTCTCAGAGTAGATTTGTAATTTTAAAAGCTTAAAACTTTTAAGGTGATAACAGTGTTGTTTTTACCTTTGTTTCCTATAATTTAGCCTATATGCTATTAAACAGAACAACATTAGCGATAGCAATAGAAGGCCTATAGAAAATTAGCTAATATTGCTGACTCGGTAAGCAATAGCTTGAAATTAGCTTACATGGTTACAATCAGTAAACATCATTTTGAAAATTACTGTCAACTTTTCAGTTTCATTCTCTCTCGCCTCAGAAGTGAAATACACAGTGAAATGCGTCAGAAAGCGGCTCGCGCCAGCTCTCGCGGGTTGCTCGGCGGTCTCGGAGCACAAGCGCTCTCTTGTATTCGGCGGGAAACGGGCGTCCTCGAGGCCTCGCGCTCCTTCGTTCCAGATGCTCGAGCTCGGCCCACCGCGCGCAGCTGAGGGAGCAGTAACTCGGCCTTGTAAAGCAGCTCATGTTTAATCACCTCTGACGTCGGGCGCAGCTGGGCCACTGAACCCTGACAGTGAAGACATTTCGCTGTGTGCGAAAATCCTCCGCCGTGTTTATTTGTAATGGCGACACGGTTGTCCTCATCAAAGTAACAACAGATGCAAGAGACCTCTGTCAGCGTAAGTGTCTTCAAGCGAGGAGAGAGAGACACGGTAAAATCAGTTTCTTTTAAACGACTCAAGAGGCCACGGATATTCTGCTCTATTCGAAGTGCCAAAAGAAGGTCATTTGACACCAACGTCCTAGAAAGTGGGGTCTTTGAGACCATCGTAAGACAGGCGATAGTGGGGGCGGTTGATGTATGTGAATTTGTGTTTTTGAGACGGCATCTCGAGCCAGTGGAGTGCCATTTAAGCGCCTCAAACAGCGCAGCAATGTGAGCGCGCGGGCCTGATTGGAACCAGACGGTGGCTAGCCGGTCCGCGAGCGTAAAAAGCACTTTTCCACTGGCCTGGGTCGCGGGATCTACCGCGTACAGGTGCACAGGCCGCGAGCAGCCACTAACTACCTTATGTATCCCGGCGAGTTTATTTTTACGCTTGAGCGGGGACATAGCTTCTGCTATTTTGTTTGACTACCCTGCTGATATTCCCGTAAAAGCTAGGAAACGTGAAATTCAATTGGACCAACAAATGAAAGTATAATAACAAATTTAAGGGACGTGAAAAACCTCCAAGTCAAGAATTTAATATAATGCTTTATTTATATTCTCTGTCAGTTATCTCAAAAGATTTGTAATTAAAAATGCACGGAACTCAAATGATCCTCTCTGCGACAGCTGGTTTTGCGCACTGCTCCCAAAAGTCCTGAAATGAAGTTTATTGGCTGGTTTTAATAATGAAATAGTATTTAAAAATAGGCCTATATATATATACTTTTTAAATATTTAATAATGAAATATTTAAAAAATGTATAGCAATATGGAGAATTTTATATAGTGGTATTCTGTCGTTCATTTATATTCTCTCAGTTTATTTTATAATTATATTTTATGCTGTTATATATCATATTGCATTTATATTGCTTTTATATTTCAGTGAACTTCCTCAGTATTATAATTAGTCTCACCCTTTGTTCGGTATTGTTTATTGTTTCTGTATTATATCTTGGCACAGCAGGAATTATTTGCTTTGCCAGTGTCAAGCATTTGGATTTCACTGATAAGGAACTTCCACTCACAATTTCTCGTCTCACAATTTTATCCGTTGACATTTTTGCAATCCACTCTGTCAAGGTAAACTCGTGTCTATTTTTGTGTTTATTTTTCATCGTCAAGCAGATAATCCGCGATAAGCCCCTCGACCTTTTCTCACAGTCCACGGCATTGTGTTTTCTTAAGTTTTATTTGCAATTCCGTTTTTGTCCGTGAGAAAAATGATTTTATATCATTATTATTAATGTCTAAGATTTAAACGTTTAACGTTTAAAAGCAATCGCCTTCGTCAGGTGCACGCTGCAACAAATTAGGATTAGCCTATATTGTATTGTTATAAGATATAGCCTACAAGGTTTTGAATTATTATTAAATATTTAAGTTTGATATAAATATGTAGGAAATGTTAAGAACATTTTAAATGTGGCATTTAAAGTAGCTAACATGTATCATAACACTAAAGATGTTTTTTTTCAATTGGGAGCACGGCGCTTCTTCACAAGGTTGATGGACGCGTTTATTGCTGCTTTTATTTAGCAGCTAAAAGAGAAATAAAACACATAAGATGTTAATATATATACTGTAACTTAATTGCTAACATTTAGCAAATATGTTTACTACCAACAAAATTGTTCACATTAGATGTGTTTTAGGCCGAGGTAAATCAGGCCTATAGAGTTCTAGTTTGTTGTTTGCCCTATCAAACCATTTTTCACTTTTACAGTGTTGAATATAAATAGACTAAAATTATGTAGCTTATATTTCATTGCTTTTTAATTTGATATATACTATTTTGTTTTGTTGTTCTTGTTATAATAATACATCAATATTTCTACTTAACCTACTATTAGCCTAATATTATGATAAACTACGACCTGTTTATTATAGGCTAATACAAACTGTTGAATTAGCCTACAATAAATTAGCAGCACTTCGCAAAACGCACTTAAACACTATTGAAAATTAATTGGACAGATTGTCCTGCATTTATCTCATTTAAAGAGGCCGCAAAATGTATCAGGAAATTGTGAAATATACCCATCACAGGATATCACGCATGATACACATCGATTTAAAATAAACAAACAAACACACTTCTCAGGCATGTTATGAGATCTGCATCTGGTTAAAACGTGCCACGTTAATTCCAGAAGGCTCTCTCTGCTGTATCATATTCCCCTCGCGCGCAACTCAACCTTGAAACACGCAGCTGATCACAACAAAGACACCTTTTCACTGGCGCGAGCCCCTAACACTGCCCGCGCGCAGCTGTAATGCATTTGCCACTTAAGCCCTTCATACAAAGTCAAATCCCCTCGAGCTGACCTTGCAACGATACTTACAGACTTGACGCTGTAAAGCTTATTCACAGGTTTTTTCTTTCTTTCTTACTGCCTTCTTTTTTCATATTTCTTCCTGTTTCTACTCATTTGTTTCTCTTGATTTACACTTGAGACCTATTTAAACCGTATCTGTGAATCATGCACAACCTTTAGTCACAGCGTTTATATAATCACAAAACACCAGATCATTTACGGGGCCAATTATACACCAAATAGATACAAGCACTGCACTGCACTGCACTGCAAGGCCCACAGTTTCTGCTTTCGATGACTGCAAGAAGCTTTACACATCGCTGTGCGCATCTGCATATTTAAATATTGCTGAATATGTATCAGGACAACAAATCTAAATTAGACAATTATCTTATTTCAATTGCACTGAAATGTTAAATAGAGTAATTCGTTATTTGGTTAGTGTCCGTAGGCCTATCTTGAGTTAAAACATATCGACGTATAGGCCTATTTGTTTTACATTTACTGTATGTTAAAAAAAAGCAACGCAGAAATCAACAAAGCACTAAGTCACATACCGAGTAGAATGCTTTTGTTTTGAGGTTCTGGCTGAATTAATCATTTGATTTATTAAGCCCATATTTTACATGGCTGGCTCAACATGTCTGGCCTACAGCAATTCTTTCATCTGCTGTTTATCTGCTTTTTAATCTATTATGTGTTTACAAATGAAAACTTCTATCAAAGACAATGGTTGTCTACATTCCGCAAGATTGCAAAAGTGCAGTTCACTAGTGTGCCAACATTATAAAAAGAGAACACGGCAAAAACGCTCAACTAAATAGCATAAATAAAACAAGACTGCAAGATATATCTCAGTAAAATATTTTTATCATATTAAAACTAGAAACATATTTATTCCCTATAAATATATATTTCTCTAAAGTATTAGTTAAGAAACAAATTACATAGGAACACATAGGACGTTTATCAAGTTATAAAAATTACGAACATTACTCGTTAAGAGATTTATAGGTAAACGGGGGACAAAGTCCTGTCAAATAAAGAGCTCGATAATTTTTTTAATTTACATAAAAAATTGTAGCCTATAACGCTGTATTGATCATTGAAATTTTGTCAGGTGTTTGTAATAGTTGTTATTAAACATTGTTTTTTGTTTTTGTTAGTAAATGCATTTTTAGGTTAGGAACAATTTAAAGACTCCTTGCACGCGTAAGTGAAAAAATAATCATTTCCAGATGTTTTTAAACCTTTGACCCCCACCCCCAACCCCTGTCCAAGGAATGCCTTATTAAGAGCCAAATATTTTTAGGAGGAAAATAAGAACATTGGCAAATATTTGCTAGCCAGCTATGTTTGAACAACGTTTTAAAAAGTATTCCTTGCGTTTTGTGGCCGCTAATCAATAACAAGCTCTGACAGTCATTTAAGTAAATAATGGATTCAACAGGCATTACAAATCGATAAATCACTCGAGAGTTTAACTCCAACAAGACGACAATTTATTAAACAAATAGTAACTTTAGATATTTTCAAAAGGTATAAGAAAAAACTGTAACTCGGTTGTACACTCGTTACCTTTCTATACTGAATTGATTATAAATACTTAAGACATTTCCTTGCAAAGTTGGTGCACCTGCTCTTGCATGAAATAAATTAACACATTTTCTTTTAATCTATCTTGATGGACGAGCAGGGAGAGAATGTTTATGTGCAGCGGAATTATCTTGCAACACAAACTCGCACATCAGCCCGAGTTCACTGACCTAAAAGCTTCCTTAAATTACAAACACATGGCACATAATACAAATATATATATTAAACAATTCTGAAATTCATGAAACGTTTGGTCAGAACTTGCTGCAGTCGTATACAAAGGCTCCGGAAGCCCGGTAGAGTGGCTGACTGGACGGGAAAGCCATTTGACAGCTATTGCTTCCGGTCACCGGAGAGCTGTTCAGAGCTATCCGTTGCGTCTCGAACATCTCGCGCACCGCGTGAAAGTTCTGCTGCTGGCCGGGATAGCTGGCGCTCAGGTGCCCCAGCTCTCCGGACTGACTGAGGTACCAGGGCGCGAGTCGGTTCTGCTGCAAGTGCTGGCTCTCCAGGCTCGAGCTCTGGTGGGGGTGTGAGATAGAGGAGGCGCTTGTCGTGTTTGTGTATTCCGGTAAAGTGTCATCCCCGTGGCCGCGCTCCCCAGTGTACAGGCTCGTCGCTTGCATGTTGCAGTGGTAAGTGGCGGGCTGGCCGCAGGGTGGACTGTAATGGGCGGGCTGCGGGGACGGCGAGTAGGTCAGAGACACAGAGCCTGGCAGCGCGGCGCGAGAGGCCGGCAGCTCTGCCGCGTGCTGCGGGGAGCCTCGAAGCCCGGTCATGATTGTATCCATGCTAAAGGCCTGTTGTGGCGTTTGCGACTGAGGACTCCCGCTACACGCACTCCCACCGCTCCTGTCTGGACTCTCCGTTTTAGGCACGGTGCTGAGGGGTGGAGTGCTGTCCTGCGGGGGCGTGCAGGCCCCGTTCTCGGTCTTTATATCCCGGAGCTTCACTGGCTGCTGCGCGTCTTGCTCGCACGCTTGTCCCTGGCTGTCTTTGCCCTGCCGGTCCCGCTCCTCTCGGTCCCTCAGCACGTTCTTCTTCTTGAAGCGGCGCCTCCGTCGCAAGAAGCTGCCGTTTTCAAACATGTTATATGAGTCCGGGTCTAGAGTCCAGTAGCTGCCCTTACCAGGCTTCTTATCATCTCTTGGCACCTTGACAAAGCACTCGTTGAGCGACAAATTATGCCGTATGCTGTTCTGCCAGCCTTGCTTATTGTCCCGGTAATATGGAAAGCGCTCCATGATAAACTGGTAGATCCCATTCAGCGTGATCTTTTTGTCGGCTGAGTTCTGGATGGCCATGGTGATGAGCGCGATGTAGCTATACGGAGGTTTGACCATGTCCTTGGGCTGCTGCGCAGGGGCATACGGCCCGTATGCGCGGGCCATGCCGCCGGGGTACTGCTCGTGCGCTGCGTGAGAGTACATGCTCATAGGCGCAGGCATACCGGAGTATCCACCTCCGGCAGCGGCTCGATAAAAGCCTTGATCCCCGGTGATATAAGGCACTACGCCTAGAGGGCTTTGGCTAGACACGGGGTAGCGCGCCTGCATCGTACCCCTCTCTCCAACGCTCTCCTGCTGCGGACGAACAGAGATAAAGAAGGTTAAAATCTAGGCAGACGTCTTAATTCACTTCGAGAAGAAAATTCATTCCGAAGTTCGTCACTTCCACCTTTTCCTTCAGTGTCTTGTCTCAAAACTTCTCATTCAAAGTTTCTTCCCAAGCGGATTTTCAGGTCTTCGCTGTGCAGGCGAACGAGAGGCAATGGTCTTACGTGGAGAAGGCAGTGAATAGGGAAAACCTGTGAACTTCCCGCGTCCGTCACTTCACAGGGACTTTTTCACCGAATTACCAATTCTGCCTTTTGGCTGAGCTCAGCGCTCCTCCCTAAACTCATCTCACGACCAATAAGCGCTCGTGAGCTGTTTGTGGAAAGACTGTACCCGAAGACCTTTTCCCTCTGGGTATAGGCATAGTCTACCCTTGAGTTAAAGATAAGGAAGACGCAAACAACACGGAAAGAGTAGAAATGTTGACAGAAAACGAGAAAATTCTCACATCCTCGGGCTGCTTAAGACGTGAAATAAATTGAATCGCTGACATCTGCTGCAGGGTGTAAAATGGCATGTTTTGTATAAAAGTACATGGTCAATATTAAAAACAGGAGGTAAAACAGATTTATAATATTTGTAAAGATGTCTCGTGTTTTTACAGAGTTGCAGCCGGCCCGTCGAACAAGAATGGCTCCCTGTTTTCGTTCACGTGTCAGGATTCATTTGGGGTGAAGTAAAGCGGTGTTTGTTTTTCAGAAACAAGAAAATTAAAATGCTAGATGAACGAAAAGCCACCCAAATTGTGCTTTGCACCTATTCTTTGTTGGTGCGTGTCAGTGCGTTTACACTTCAGTGCTGCTTTAATTTTCTTTAAGTGTTAAGACATGTCGTCTCAGAGTTAATAATAGCTTTAGGTTACCGTTGAGAAGTCGCACCGCTTGTGCATTTTTCTTCATCATGACAATGAAAATGAAGGAAAGCTACTATTGATAGAAAATTGGCAGTTTGTTAGATAACTAGTGACACCGCGCAATATATTTGCTGACCAACTGTTTAACATGCTTTTGGGTTGTAAAGTATTTAATATTAAATTTGTTTGTCATTTGCACATAAATATAAAATGGATGAGAAAAGGACAAAAACTAAGTAAAATAAGTTAAATTGTTATTCTCTCGTTGGCAAAAAAGAGAAGGTATCCTAAATCAAATAAATTATAAAAAAAAATAATTGACTGCGTCAATCATTACATGAAAAACTAAAACATCATTATCAATTCATTATTACCAATGACAACAATAACATCAATATATAGAAATGAAACACCATGATAAATAATTAATATGGCATGTTTCATCAACAACATTTGTAATATGGCTATACAAAGAAGCAGCGGTTTTTATCCATTTGCATTTTATTTATTTATTTTTTTCTGTTGGGTGTTTGTTTGACTTTTTATGATATACTGCGTTTATTGTAGTTAATTTACAAATATATTAACATATATCGCGATATTATGTTAGCCAATTAGATGAGAAGAAGATATGTCACAAAGCATCATTCACAGCTTATTATATCTTTAAAAATGACTAATCAAATAACTGCATTGACCAAGTACTTACTGCTAAAGGAATAAACGTAAATGTAATTCACGTTGGAAAACTGTTATTTGCCCAATTTATTTGTTTTGAACTAAAATCCTTCGTCTTAATTCTTAATGTTCTTAATGTTATTGTGGTTCAAATTAAAAATTGGTTACAATGTCCTGGCTCATATTTTCACTTATTCACGTATTCTTTCTTTTCTTGCTATATTCATGGCCATTTAAACCCCGAGGAATTAGGTCGATTCAGCGCGGTGCGGTGAGGAGCATTAAAGTGGAGCACAAAATGAGGAGCGAGTCTGTAGGGTGGCCAAATTCACCTGCTAAATCTGTGTTTGATCGTCCCCTTGTGGCCATTTTATTAAAGCACCCATTTTGGGTAATTCGTCTCCTAATAACAGCCATTTAGTATAATAGGCTACTAAATGGCTTGACTTTTTTTAAATCAAAGTCAAGATTTTAGGTTACAATGAATATTAATAAGGTAAAGAAGGTTTAGGCCTATCTTAGCATCTGTAACTGTTTTTCACCATTTTAATCAGTTTTTATTTTTTACCTTTACACCTGGTTCATGTAACCTTTTCTATACCAATATTTAATGTTGCTTTTTATATCAACTAAGCATATATAGCCTACATAACTTGCAAATAAACATGTGAATTACATATTGTAATTTAAATATATATATATGCCTGCAGCTATTATTTTACTTAAATATAGCCTATACAAATGATGTGTATATATTGTGAATAATAATTGCATGATCCATTAATGAGTTCCGCAGTTTGCATAATGATGAATAAGAAATTCTCTCAATAAGAAATGAATCTCTGTTGTTCCTTTTGCGTTTGAAGAATAGTAGCATGGGACGCTGCACTGGTGCACAGATGTCAGACTGCACGCGAACAGGCAAGACCACACACTAACTTCTTCAAACAATGCGGTTAACTACAGCGAATGGGTTAGGGATGCAATCAGCTAATGCACTAAAAGGAATGTTCCATCGCCAGCTGCATAGAAGTAGCATTATTCATGAGCATGAGGTGCATGAAGCCCCTCATGAGCTGATGTCACAGCTGTCGTCCGCATTCTTTACAAGTCTGCTTAACTTTGCCCAAAGTTTAAACTAGAGTTTAAAGTCAGAGAGAACTTCCATGAAAGATGCTGTAACATAAAGGAAATGATCACTGACTATCATTGAAATATAACTGCCCTGAGATTATGACAGTCGAATTATGTGTTTAGCCAATCAGAAAGCCTCTGATGCGTTTGCTGTCTGTCAATCATTTTGCGCGATCACAGCCGGAAGCTGCGACAGGACCATGTAAAGAATGAGTGTGAACAGTGAACTGTAAAGCTTTTCATCGCTGCAAGGAGCTGCTGAGAAAGTGCTTAAAGAGCTTGCTTTGCTTTTGCTTGACAGGAAAAGATACCGTGGTTTGGAAAAGGAGGTGTGTTTCATTTGTTGGCAAAGTCTGACGGAAGTTCTGGAACGGCGAACATCCCACCTTTAATAGATTATGGCACTGTAATACTGAGGTAAATACTGTGTATTGTTTATTTTTGCTTCTTCATTTGCTTGGGAATGTGATACACACTAGAGTTCATTGCTGAGCCATGACGACTTTGTTTGCCAGAGTTTTGAGATTGTAATCAGCAGAGTGAGAGATTATCAGTAATAATAAAATCATGTATTTTGTTTCATTCACACTATCCCAAAACTATCTACAGCCTTGATATTGTGACCCACTCATTAAGAGTTCGTTGCTGAGTCATGACAGATGTGTTTGCCAGCCTTTAAAAATAGTAATCAGACTTGAAATATTAATATAAATAACAATTTATTTGGTTTTATTTACAAGTAAAAAGAAAAAAAACACGATTTCAACTTTGGCCGCTAGGGAGAACCCTTGCACCACTTTTATTAGTGAAGGCAAGCTAAGTATAAAAAGCACACATACTGAATAAAGTGGAAAGGCTTTTCCTTGCTCTCACTATTACTTTAGCACTATTATGACATTTTAAAATGGAAAATGTATAGATAACGTTAATACAACGCCGATTTCTAAGTCCAAGCTCATATTTGGCTTGCATTAACTGTTTTAATAACTGACTGTGGTATGGTAGTAAATATATTGCTGGTTTGCCATCGTTTTAGCTTTTTTTCTGCTCACCACCACAATACAAGATTATGTCTTGTATGAGGTCAATAAACAAAATATGCAAGCCTAGAGCTAAAACACATGCCCTGACTCACAATGCTGCAAGTCATCTCTTTAATGAAAGTCATTCTGCTCTTGAATTGAATTGTTTTAGTTGCTCCAGTGAGAGAGATCCCAGATTATGTTTTCTTTTCATCAACATTTTATCTTGTGCATTAGATAAAATGTTCTACATGCATCTCAGAATGTCTAATAAAATATTACATTTTTATTTAATTGTTTATCATTTTGGAAATGCAAATCTGCAGCTAGAAATGCACTGGTATGCCAAGAAAAACACTGAAAATTGATTCCTTAGATTTAAGTTTTGCTTGTACTGTAACAGTGCAAGACTTGAAGGCATCATTTACAAGGACATACTTTAAATGTGTCTTTGTTTAACAGTCAATCAGCAGTGAACTCTATACAGAAACACATCTGGTGCACAGTTTTCATGACATGTAGGAAAAAGAGCATGAAACTCTGCAAGGCTAAATGAATTCAGCAACCATTTGGTTCGGGGTTTTTTTTCTTTCCATTTGACATTATGGTTGTTCAAAGTGCCACCTGGATGTGCTGTCTCTGTCAGTATCCTATAGCCTTTTTTTTTTTTTTTAAATTCAGATAAGGTCAAAAAGAATGTTGCATCAGTGTATTTCTTTTTCAGTGAGTGACCACTGATGTTTGACACCTGGAGTCTAGATCCCATCCCATTTTTTGTTAAATATACTAATTATTAATATACAATAATGATTCTATTTTGTAAAAGCAATGTCTTGTTTGCTGAAATAAGATCTTCATATTCTTCTTATTTTTCTGCATTGTTGCAGCTGTCATCCCCAGATAATACTTATCCCAACATTTAATATTGTGATTGGCAACATTGTCATACGAGAACCTCTTTCTTTTATTGCCCTATAGTTTACGAACTGTGTTTATATGGTCGTTTCCAGGTAATTTTACTTGTCTATATAAGTACCTTCAATATGCTTTAATAATAAGGCTTTGTGTTTTTTGGAAGATAACTGCGTTTTGAAGACGGGTGCGATTGATGTAGATGAATGTAGCTGTGAGTATAATCCGTGTTTATTAGTAGCTATAAATGTCTCATTGTAATCCTTTCCAAATATTCGCTCAGGTATGCCGCTTTGTTTATAAAATCAGAAGGAAAATTGGCAATCGTCGAGTCTATTTCACAGGCGTCGCGTGAAGGTACATTAAGTCATCAATAGATGGCGGTAGATGACCTTCTAAAAGCTTCTACTGGCTGCGCCACTAACAATCACACGAATAATTTTGTGAAATGAGCTGAACTTTTTGTTTCTTATAGTGACAGATGTGACCTTTTACTTTTCAAAATGAAGATTTTTTTCTTTACTCATTCGAATGGGTCAAATTCCCTAGGGCACTGCTGCAAGTATAACTTAGAAATAGGCTATAGCCTAAAATATGTTCAATGCGTTGCGACGGGACGAAACTGATTTAAAAGTGATTGATTTAAGAGTTATTACAATGTTACCAAAACATTCTAAAGTAATCAAATAACAAAACCTGTAGCCTAATTTATCATGTTGACCAAACTGGCGATTAATTAAAAAAATGTTGGGTAGATTAGGCTAAATGTAAATTATGTTGAATAATAATTTGCCTAATTTCAAATTTTTTCTTTATTTTAAATTGTAGAGTATAGAAGAAAATAATTTAATTCCTCGTTGTTCACAACGTTGCTGTAGCCTATTTAATTTGATCTTTTTCCTTCTTTAGGTTAACCTAAAGAAATGTTAATAATCTTAGGCTAAACGAGGAAGACCGGGGCTAGTTGTAACACCATTTTACTCCAGTAAATAGGCTATTTCACAGGGCAATATATTTATTAGTATTATTTTTCATGTCAAATTTCTGTAAAGGCATAACGTTACGGCAACAAAATTGTCATTGAACATTTCTAAAAGATAAATGGGACCGAGAGCATGTTGTCACTATGAAACCTGCCATTAAAAGGACTGGGCTATTATATGGTTTTTATGAAATTATGAAACACGAAACAATAAATGAAACTGCAAAATATATGCCTGAAATTTTAAATTAAAATAATAATAATCATACTAACCGAAGTAGTAATGTGATTACAACTTACTAAAAACAACTTGCCGCAACCTGAATGTGTACCTATTTAATTTGATCTTTTTCCTTCTTTAGGTTAACCTAAAGAAATGTTAATAATCTTAGGCTAAACGAGGAAGACCGGGGCTAGTTGTAACACCATTTTACTCCAGTAAATAGGCTATTTCACAGGGCAATATATTTATTAGTATTATTTTTCATGTCAAATTTCTGTAAAGGCATAACGTTACGGCAACAAAATTGTCATTGAACATTTCTAAAAGATAAATGGGACCGAGAGCATGTTGTCACTATGAAACCTGCCATTAAAAGGACTGGGCTATTATATGGTTTTTATGAAATTATGAAACACGAAACAATAAATGAAACTGCAAAATATATGCCTGAAATTTTAAATTAAAATAATAATAATAATAATCATACTAACCGAAGTAGTAATGTGATTACAACTTACTAAAAACAACTTGCCGCAACCTGAATGTGTAAAAAATATATTTAAACCTGGGTTAAAAATATACCTTTATTAAAAAACTGACTTATTGTATAGGCGTATTGTTCGCTTGTTTGCACAACCGCTATTACAAAAATATGATGCAATAATTTAAGTTTGGAAGGCAGAATTTACAACAATTATTCTGATGTTCGAGGGTTTTAAACTATAGGTGATTGTAATCAACATAAAAAAAACACTGATGGGGAAAAACATATTTGGATTTAATAATAATCATACTAGCCGAAGTAGTAATGTGATTACAACTTACTAAAAACAACTTGCCGCAACCTGAATGTGTAAAAAATATACCTTTATTAAAAAACTGACTTATTGTATAGGCGTATTGTTCGCTTGTTTGCACAACCGCTATTACAAAAATATGATGCAATAATTTAAGTTTGGAAGGCAGAATTTACAACAATTATTCTGATGTTCGAGGGTTTTAAACTATAGGTGATTGTAATCAACATAAAAAAAACACTGATGGGGAAAAACATATTTGGATTTTTCTTGTCTATATAAGTACCTTCAATATGCTTTAATAATAAGGCTTTGTGTTTTTTGGAAGATAACTGCGTTTTGAAGACGGGTGCGATTGATGTAGATGAATGTAGCTGTGAGTATAATCCGTGTTTATTAGTAGCTATAAATGTCTCATTGTAATCCTTTCCAAATATTCGCTCAGGTATGCCGCTTTGTTTATAAAATCAGAAGGAAAATTGGCAATCGTCGAGTCTATTTCACAGGCGTCGCGTGAAGGTACATTAAGTCATCAATAGATGGCGGTAGATGACCTTCTAAAAGCTTCTACTGGCTGCGCCACTAACAATCACACGAATAATTTTGTGAAATGAGCTGAACTTTTTGTTTCTTATAGTGACAGATGTGACCTTTTACTTTTCAAAATGAAGATTTTTTTCTTTACTCATTCGAATGGGTCAAATTCCCTAGGGCACTGCTGCAAGTATAACTTAGAAATAGGCTATAGCCTAAAATATGTTCACTGCGTTGCGACGGGACGAAACTGATTTAAAAGTGATTGATTTAAGAGTTATTACAATGTTACCAAAACATTCTAAAGTAATCAAATAACAAAACCTGTAGCCTAATTTATCATGTTGACCAAACTGGCGATTAATTAAAAAAATGTTGGGTAGATTAGGCTAAATGTAAATTATGTTGAATAATAATTTGCCTAATTTCAAATTTTTTCTTTATTTTAAATTGTAGAGTATAGAAGAAAATAATTTAATTCCTCGTTGTTCACAACGTTGCTGTAGCCTATTTAATTTGATCTTTTTCCTTCTTTAGGTTAACCTAAAGAAATGTTAATAATCTTAGGCTAAACGAGGAAGACCGGGGCTAGTTGTAACACCATTTTACTCCAGTAAATAGGCTATTTCACAGGGCAATATATTTATTAGTATTATTTTTCATGTCAAATTTCTGTAAAGGCATAACGTTACGGCAACAAAATTGTCATTGAACATTTCTAAAAGATAAATGGGACCGAGAGCATGTTGTCACTATGAAACCTGCCATTAAAAGGACTGGGCTATTATATGGTTTTTATGAAATTATGAAACACGAAACAATAAATGAAACTGCAAAATATATGCCTGAAATTTTAAATTAAAATAATAATAATAATAATCATACTAACCGAAGTAGTAATGTGATTACAACTTACTAAAAACAACTTGCCGCAACCTGAATGTGTAAAAAATATATTTAAACCTGGGTTAAAAATATACCTTTATTAAAAAACTGACTTATTGTATAGGCGTATTGTTCGCTTGTTTGCACAACCGCTATTACAAAAATATGATGCAATAATTTAAGTTTGGAAGGCAGAATTTACAACAATTATTCTGATGTTCGAGGGTTTTAAACTATAGGTGATTGTAATCAACATAAAAAAAACACTGATGGGGAAAAACATATTTGGATTTTTCACTCGATAGATAGATAGATAGATAGATAGATAGATAGATAGATAGATAGATAGATAGAGAGTCTTGGCCTATCGGTCAGGCAAAAACACACTTTCCTTTTAAATGTTTTATTGCTAACATCACACTGCACTATACAGATTAAGTGAAATATACTTATATGTGCTTAATTCAAACTCTACTGAAATGTAACCACAAGGCATAAAGTGGCAAGTCCATGACTTCATGAGTTTAATTGTTTCATATGCGCTTGGTGCGGTGAGGTCAAGTCATGTCGCAGGGGCTTTTTCGCTGCATGGTTTTCAAAGATAAATTTCCAAGCATCTTGTGAGTGTACAATTATTAATCCTTCATTAATTGTCTTTACCTCACAGCTATCCAAGTGCTTATATTTGTGCAACTTGCTCCGCAACAAGCGGACTAGCCTACATCACGCAAGGTTTGACGTCTTGATGCATACTCTGATGGTGGTGATGGTGATGATGATGGTGATGATAATATCCACCAGCAGACGGATGGAAAGATGTAATTCCGTTCAAATTCAACATGAAGTCCTTCCGTTCTCCGACTGGGGAAGAATGTGTCGGATAGCGCGATATACCCACTGAGGACAGATATATACACAGTGAGATAAATATACACATGAACATTGCATAAAATTATGTTGTTGTTTTTTTAAATGTATTTATTTATCAGCTCATACATGGGCTATATAGCCCCAAATATAAGCTTTTGAGAGTAGCCTAAAATATCCCTGTCTTCATTTAAATGTGTAGGCCTAAATATTGTGTAACAAAAATGTATTTTACCATTTTATTTATAAGTATCCAAATTGTTTTTCAACAATATTCAATCAAATGTATGTTTTTGGATTGTCCTATTTTTAAATTTCCTTATTGCATGAGCTTCACACATTTTTGTATTTATTAAAATATATTTTACGTTTAGATAAAAGTGGAATGACTCTTAACCTCTGTCTGATAATAGTCATTCTTATTAGGCTATTGTTATTTTTATTGTTAGTATAATAGCATATTATAGCCTAATGCATTTTTTTCTGTTTTGTACCCAAACTGTTCGAACAAAACAAAAAACGTGGTCGAACGTAGGCCTATAAGTATCCAAATTGTTTTTCAACAATATTCAATCAAATTTATGTTTTTGGATTGTCCTATTTTTAAATTTCCTTATTGCATGAGCTTCACACATTTTTGTATTTATTAAAATATATTTTACGTTTAGATAAAAGTGGAATGACTCTTAACCTCTGTCTGATAATAGTCATTCTTATTAGGCTATTGTTATTTTTATTGTTAGTATAATAGCATATTATAGCCTAATGCATTTTTTCGGTTTTGTACCCAAACTGTTCGAACAAAACAAAAAACGTGGTCGAACGTAGGCCTAAAAAAATCTTTCAATTGCAAAAGATGCAACGCTTTTGAGCCATGCTCACAAAGTAGCTATAGGATGAATTTAACAGCTATCAATTCAGAACATTTGGTATAGTTTATAGTCATCTTAAGCCTAATATGTTGAAATTTTGACATTCTGAGAGCTTTCATTTTTATGCTTTGGAATTTCGAATTAGTTTTTTAGATTAGATTAGAGTTTTGTTATAAAATAATGTAGCATATAGATAGGCCTATATTTGACAACGTAATAGCTAAAACACGTGTATTTCAGAGTAAATAGAATGTCATCTAAATGTTTCAGAGATTATATGTAGGCTACGTTATTTGCTTTTACCTGACATGTCTGTGTTGTCTCTCGCACTTTGCTGTATGTAACCCTGTTCCAGGGAGTAGGTGAATATGCCGGGATGCTGTCCCGTGGACGGCGAATTGGTTGAGACTGTAGTAGGCTGTTTTAGGTATGGAGAATTTGAAGAAGAAGCCCATAGTGCTGTTCCCTCTGAATACGGCGAGTGACCCTCAAGCGCGCCCGCTATTGCAGGAGAAGACGGGACTGGGCTGGTGTTGCTCTCCACGCCATAGTCTCCGTTCCCAGGCACTGGACAGCTAGCCATATAACCATGTCTTGAGCTGGGGGACATGTGACCATGGTGCCCGCTGTTTATTGACTCATAACCATTACCAGACAGGTCCAGGTTATAGCCAGTGCCATGGCACGCAAGTGCGCCGGTGGGAGGTTGGTAATCGAAGCTCTGAGGTAAAATGGCGGAACCGAACCCTAGGCCGTTCATCATTCTGTACATGGGTTTCATGGCCTGACATTTTCTCCTAAATCCTCGTGGTCTTCGCCGAAATGACCCTTCCTCGAACATAAACTCACTGGTGGGGTCTATGGTCCAGTAATGTCCTTTCCCCGGCCGCCCAAGACCTTTTGGTAGTTTAATGAAGCACTCATTCAGGGACAAGTTGTGCCGAACAGAGTTTTTCCAGCCCTGATAAGCGCCTCGGAAAAAAGGGAAGCGTGTTTGTAAGAATTGGTAAATCTCACTCAGCGTGAGTCGCTTTGTCGGTGTGCTCTGAATTGCCATCACAATGAGTGCAATGTAAGAGTAGGGCGGTTTCTCCGGGCGTCGCAGTCCTGAGTTAGTCTTTTTAGTCTTGGACACTGCGCCATGGTCCTCCAAGCTAGCTGTCGCGTTCATCAGTCCTGGGTGCACCGCGCTGGACTCTGGACTGGTCCTCATCGGGGGAGTCGAGCGCAGTGGTCCGTGGGAGCTCTCAGTCGTCATCTGTCCCGCGCTGACGTACGAACACAGCTGGCTGACAAACGTTGACGTTGACAGAAGAAAAGGCTTAAGCAAAGCCACAAAGACAGAAATAGCCTATTCGATAACCAATAACGAGGTTCGAGAGAACACGGGTTCCAAGAATAAACGCCACGCTTATGCTAATTTAACAAAATTTATTTATATAAACGTAAACGCGTCTAGCATATTTCCTTACATTGGTTAGGTTACTACATATTTAAAGATTAAGGTAGGCCTACTTTTTAAAACATAATTGTTATGCGGATAATTCGTCTGTTAGTGCTTTTGTTTTAAATGTTAAAGTTAAAATGAACATTTATTTTAAAACAGACAAAAGAAAATTACATTGCTTACAGTAGACAGACCACCACACACACACACACAGGTTTGTTTTTATGGTTTATGGGGACTCATTCTTTCCTCACTTTCTCTCTTCCTGCAACTTGTGTGAATGTGTGAGTGCGTCTGTTTATGTGTTAGATTAGTTCATATTGTCTTAGATTTATCCAATAAAGCCTTATTCATATTGAAAAGAGAAGTATCTTGTGTTTTGTGCTTACAAGTTAATATCTTAAACTGCCGATCTTGTTACTGAGCTAATAAATAGTGTTTTCACTGTACTTTGGATATTAATATCCATTGCAGTATTGATGTTATACGGCTCGTTCAATGAATCGCTGGCCGACTCAGTGATCAGTGAAACAGCGATTCTGTCCAAATTCCCTATAAAATCTTAAATGATTCCCTTTGAGCTAAATTGACCTGTTTCCCTTACAGTAGTTACAGTCATTATGTTTGCCATTTTTTTCAGTGTCAGTAGTGGTGTGGAAATTACACTCCACCTAAACGTTTATAAAGGTTAAAAAAAGCGTTGTGAGTTCCAGATTCTCCTCACTGAATATTTAAAGATGTCCTCAAAGTTTGTTCTCTTCTCCTTACGAGTGGCATCAGCTCTAAAAGCTGCATTTGAATCAACTCCAGACAGGTTCTTGTCTTCACTTTCTGCCAGGGACACGGGGTCACAAGTCTGTTTTAGAGTTTGTCTCAACTAAGGACAAGTTGTTTTTCTAATTTGGCTGTACTGCTCAGAAGTCAAGTCAAGTCAAGTTTATTTGTACAGCGCTTTTCAGGATACAAATCATTGCAAAGCAACTTTACAGCAAATTAAGTTTCTACAATATTTAGTGGTAGTTTATCAGTGGTGACTGTCAGTTAATGTACATATGGCAGAAATGTACGGGAAAATCGATTTAAGATGTAATAAAACAGAAGATGAAGACTATTAACAGCAATTATTATATGATGCAATCAAACTTATAGCAAAATGTGGTAGTTCTGTATGTTGTTTCAGGGTTGGCATCATCTGAGGTCCTCTGAGGGGTTGGCATCATCTCTTCTCAGGTGTTCTGGATCCAGACTGAAGCTTGTGTAAATCCTAGTTACAAAAAACAGAGAAACAAATAGAGACATAATTAGCGTAGCTGCTGTTCCAACCAAGCAAATTTGATTTGTTTAACCCAAACTAAAGAATAATTATGAGCATTTGATCAGATGTAACTGCAGTAAAAGATTATGAGATGCATTATTTGAATGCTTGGCCAAAGAGATGTGTCTTTAATCTAGATTTAAACAGAGAGAGTGTGTCTGAACCCCGAACGTTATCAGGAAGGCTATTCCAGAGTTTGGGAGCCAATGCAAAAAAGCTCTACCTCCTTTCAATTCATTCCTCTGATGACAATGCTACATTTTCTGCATCATTACTCCAGTTTTCAGTGCACATGATCCTGCAGAAATCATTCTAATACGCTGATTTGCTGTTCAAGAAACATTTATTATTGTTGTTATTGTCAGTATTAAAACAGTTGAGTATATTTTTTTCAGGATTCTTTGATGAAAGATCCAAAGATCAGCATCTGAAATAAAAAGCTTTTGTAACATTATACTATACCATTCAAAAGCTTGGAGTCAGTATTTTTAAATCATTATATATTAATTATTAAATGATAGAAATTAATACTTTTTAGATAGCAAGGATGCATTAAAGTGATGATAAAGACATTTATAATGTTACAAAATATTTCTATTTCAGATAAATGCTGTTCTTCTGAACTGTCTATTCATCAAAAAAACTTAAAACAATTCTATTTAGCTGTTTTCAACATTATAATAATAATAATAATAAATGTTTTTGAGCAGCAAATTAGAATGATTTCTGAAGGAACATGTGACTGGAGTAATGATGCTAAAGTAATTAGTAATTTCAGCTTTGAAATCACAGGAATAAATTACATTTTAAAATATATTAATATAGAAAGCAGTTATTTTAAATATTAAAAATATTTCACAATATTACTGTTTTTGCAGAATTAATTAAAAATCCTGCACTCTTAAAAATAAAGGTGCTTCAAAAGGTTCTTCAAGCGATGCCATAGAAGAACCATTTTTGGTTCCACAAAGAACCATTCAGTCAAAGGTTCTTTAAAGAACCATCTCTTTCTTGAGTTATTGTAATCTGAAGAACCTTATTTCACCACAAAGAACCTTTTGTGAAACAGAAAGGTTCTTCAGATGTTAAAGGTTCTTTATGGAACCATTTAGACAAAAAGGTTCTTCTATGGCATCGTGAAGCACCTTTATTTTTAAGAGTGTGCTGTCCAAAAACTTTTGACTGGTAGTGTATGGTGGTCTGTCTACTGTTGTGGCCCAAAAAAATGCTTTTTTAAAAATTATTTTACTGACTGACTTTGTACATGGAAGTCGCGATCAGCAGACTACCTCTGCATTTTTATATTTTTAATTCATATTGTTATTTAATGATTCATATTATTTGTTTACGGTTTATCATATTATTATTTATGGTATTATAAATAGCATTATATTTATAGTCAACAAATAGAGCATTATGGCTCCTGGCTTTTTTTTCTTTCATAAAAGCACGGGCTATGTTATCTGTCGCGCTCTCTTTTTTCCCCTCCCTTTTTAATTACCCAACTCTTTTAAGTGCTCTTTTGAACAAAGCGAATCAACAACCCCCTAGTTTTAGCTTACCGTGAGGATGTGGATAAAAACATGTTCCCGCGCCATATAAGCAGTATTTCTCCGGGTTTCCCCCGCCCGCTGAGCGCCTGACCCCCGCCGAGTCCCGGATACCCGCGGCTGCTCTAGAGGAAACCGAGCTCTGCACGAGACTTTGAACACAGGCCATCGCTATGAGTGTATGTGCGTAAGAAAGCACCGCGCTCCCCTGCACACATACACGCGCTGATCTATTTTCATCACAGACCTAATCGAGGCACTGTAAACAAGATTTATGACTTATTCATTGTCAAACTATACGCATCGAAGGCTCCAGCCAACCCTTGATCCGAGACCATTTTATGCCTGATGTGAAATAGCTAGTCTATCAGAAAAATCAGAAAGTAGACTTACACCTGACACAGCCACAACATACAGAAATATTTTAGGGTAAAGTGTAGCCTACTTTAAATTATTTGAGGAAGAGGGCGCTAACAATTGAAAAGATTTTGAAATATAGGACCGTGATAATTAACTGACTAATTATTAGAGATTATGACAGTTGAAAATGATGCCTGATATTTTATCCGTTGATGTTTGATTTTATAATGATTGTATCACAGTTACGCCTTCAGTTCTCATATTGCTCTGTTGAAGAATGGTAGGCTAGGCCTATTATTTAACCCATTAGCTTTACACACTGAAAAATTCAACATACGAGATTTGTAAGATTACATTTATTTGATGCTTGCTGTTGTTGTTGTTGTTGTTGTTTTTTTGGGTGCAAGTTAAATCGATGTAGCCTAAACAAAATCCTTGTTTGAAAGCATTTTTACTGTGCGGTAATTTGGTTTCGATATCAGTGTTTGCACTGGAATGAGTGACACCGGAAGGAATGTATTGTAATGTATTTTGTATATTTCGTTTCGTATATTGTCATGTGTAATTAATTTGGTTTAAATATGCTCTTTTTGTCTTGAACTCATCTCTGTAGATAACCCCTCCATTGGTCTGTATGTTTATTTAACGTGGTTTCCAAATAGGCCTGTATATTTAAAGCCTACGAATGAGCGCTTATCTGCGGCTGAAGTGATCCTGATGGACTTGAAATCTCTGCTAACGGTTTTTACATAGAAGACAGGTGTGTCATTCCGCGAGTTCACCTGCAGGTTGCAGCATCGCACTTAAATGGCAAGCATTTAAAAAAAGTAAGCATTTAAAAGTTGACAGACAGACAATGCGATGCATATACGTGCCATAACGACAAAAAGTACATCAAATTGTGAGCTTTCCTTAACTTTATAAAATTATAATGCAATAAAGTGCGACCATCCTCGAACGCTTCGAATTCTCTCAACTTTGATCAGTTTTTATTTATGCCGATTGTGGATTTGCTTTGGCGCTGTATACAACAGAACATTGCCTTCATTCGTTAATTCATTAGGCCTAGTTAAATAAATAATTCATTCATTTATTTATTCATTCATTCACTGGGGAGTAGCTTACATAAAGTGATAGAAGTGAAGCAAGACAAGTCCACGGAGAGCTGGTTTGCTCTTAATCAGGCCCGTTCCCTGACCTGAAAACGACAGGGCTGTCAACCCAAGGAGATGGCGTGACTAAAGACTCAACTTGAAAATGTAACGATGGCCCTGCTTCAGTACCGCGGACAGCGCAAAATATTTTCATGCTTGAGACAAGCAAAATAAATAAACAAATGTCGTGATAAAAATACCACCAATTTACAAAAAAGTGCATTAACGAGAAATGTAAAAACGGTTCAGATTTCGTTATATAGCTGTTTAATGATTCATGTCTTGCTGTCCAAGTGGCTGTCCTTCTGTCATGGACTTCAGCCAGGTGTGAGATTGCTGGAGTTTAACCGAACATGGCTATATGCGCTTTTGTATTTGTGTGATTTCAAACGGAAGTCAATTCGTCTGCAAACACTGTAGATATGCCTACCCGACCAGTTGTTAATAGCCGATGTCGAGCTTATTTTGCATTTATGGACGCATTTCCATTTGCTTTGATTATAAAGGTACAACTAGGCTATATTCCATTTATAGCCTAAATCAACAACAACAACAAAACCACTGCCCATAGATATTAATTTATGATATTAATTATATAAGGGATATCAATTACTGATAAACATAACGTAACGTATAAACTATTGGCCTAAGCTTAAAATGAAATGAAATAAAAATATTTCTGGATAAACTGGACACTGATTTTTTTTCTTTTATAAACTTGAATGCTTCATTAGACTGAGTTGACTTGTTTGCCAAGAAGTGTCGTTTCCATTAATTCCAACTTTGACAACATTCGACTTTTATTTGGCGCGTGCATGCGTGGCTGCAGCTTCAGTGACTCATGCTTGAAGGCATATGTGTTGAATTTTCTGCAATAATTTGAAGAGAAACTGTTTTGGAATCACGAGTTTCCTGAAACGTGGTCTGTTGGTCAGTGAACAGACCTTGTAACTTCACGTTATGAGGAAGTTTTGTATACTTCTCTTTATGGTCAATTTAAGCAGTGTGCGAATTAAGGGGTCAACTATTAATTTGTATAGGGCTCCTATCTCCAAGACTGGTTAAATTAACATTATTGTGATTATGTGAATCAGTAAATAATTTCTATGTATGTAAGTCATAAAGTGATGTCTAATGATAATAATTAGTCTATGTTTTGTCTAGTATGGTCTGATACTTATCCTACCGGAAAATAGGCTACTGGGCGGTTGCCATGGTTACCATCTCAAGCGACAGTGATTTCTGTTCGTTGTTATATTTGTCGTGATTATGTATTTTGTCACTGTTTAATGCTTAGAAATTGTACATCCATCAAAATGTTCATTTTCAGTGTTTGTGTTACTGCATTTGCCTTTTGGTAGCACAGATTTCAGAAAGATTCGAAATCAGAAATGAATCATTGTAAGAAAAACATGTTAGTGATGAAAACAGGATCTCGTGACCTAATAAGTGCCACTCAAAGTAAGAATAAGAATTAATAATGAATGAAAATGTGATTCTCTGTCATCTGTTCTTTTATTAACGAAAGTACAACTGCATATGTTGTCCAACTGAGCACAGCTCTAAATAAACCATCATATTTACACAGACATAAAACACGGTACAAGTGTAACCCAACACAATCTTTCAAAGAAGTAGACTACATTTAAATACATATTCTGTCCATGATTACTGGCATGGTTATGCCATCGTTTACAAGAAATGAAAATGGAATCAGTAAACACTGCACTGGCGCGACATTGATTCATCTAAAGAAGACCTCTAAACAGCAGACATGCAGCACTGCAGTAGGCGAAGTATTGTGCATGGACTTAAATCACGAAAACACACATAGGCCTAAAACACACCATTTAACAGAGGAAAGTGCACATGACTGGTGTGTCAAAGACCAAAGAAATTGCGTTTAAGCGTGCGAATGTCTGCAAATGGGCATGTTCACTTGTCATTTCATGACAGCAGAGAGTCTATTCTGAATGGGTGATATCCAGTCTCTTGTACAGTAGTGTGGGAGTGTGCCAAACCCGGAAGGGAAGTCGGTATGTCCGGCATTCGACTGATGTTAGTAATGTCTGCCGTATTACACCTGTAGATCGGAAAGGCACTCGACACCTCAGAACTGACCTGGAATCCGGTCTGCGGCGGATAGCCCATGACGACTGGCAGAAAGTGGGGAGCCGCTGACAACATTAGCCTGGTACCAAAACACGTGTCCTCTGTGCTTTGCTCCCTCCGCGTAAACGGTTTACTGAGGATGCTGTCTATGGCGAAGGAACTGGAAAACTTCGAGGTTTTGTCATCCGCAGGCGCGCGCTCTTGAGATTGCGAAGTGCTGAGGATCTTCTTACTGATGCGCTTCCTCCTCCGGCGGAAAACGCCGTCTGCGAAAGTGTATTCACTACGTGGGTTCAACATCCAGTAGTTGTCTTTTCCCCACGGACGCGAGGGGTCTCGCAGCACTTTTAAAAAGCAGTCGTTTAATGACAGGTTATGCCGCACGGAGTTGCGCCACCCCGTGTAGCTGCCCCGAAAGAACGGGAATTTTTTCATCAAGTACTCGTTTATTTCAGCAAGTGTGAGGCGGCCAGTGTTGGAATCGCGTATGGCCATAGCAATGAGCGCGATGTAGGAGTATGGTGGTTTGGGTCTACGCGTATATGGTTTCGCCTTCCCGTCCGAAACGGGGGCACTTGGTCTTGGGCTGTTGGCTGAACAGTCTCCATCCGAGCCCAATTCCTCCTCCGTGGACAGCGGTGAAGCCACGTTCACATCCATGTCACTGCACAGGTCCAGCGGCTTGTCCACAAGGCGACTCGCAGAGAAAACCTCCAACTTCATTGTAACGCGCCTCTGTCACTTTACTGAGCAGCTCAAAGAGTATTTGTTTTGAGCAACACTTTCGGGAGTGCTCAGTCTCAGTCAATGTCAAAGTCTATTAAAGAAACAAGAGTTATCACTTCCTATCGGTTAAAAAGTCCTCATGGGAGAACGGACTGCACCGGCTGGCGTTAATATAATCGCTCGGTAGGGACGGCCCACGAGGGCGGGGCTTAGAGTCTAGACCTATCAATCACAAGCGCATTCACGCGCGCTAAGGGTTTAGAGACGCTCACCTGCCCCCGTGACTGTACAGAGTGTGTGTGAGGTTTGGAGTCGTGAGGTCAAAATGAATTCTGTATATGTTTGAAGTGGTTCTTAGTATTTAAAAGGCTATTCATCATTTCAATGTTTTGCTTCAAATGTAATAATATCAACAGGTTTGTGTGAGGTTTAAAGAGGTTTAAATTTAAGTGGGTTCCTGTACATTGTCAACCTGTAGATGAAAACTCATTAAAACAGTGGCATGTATGATATATACTCACAATTATAGTGAACCCCTTGTGTGTGTAGTTTGCCTATACTGTATGAGGGACACATTTTAAGAAACGAGTCATCAAGAAACGACATGTGACGATATTTGAAGGTTCTCAGTGTTTCATATTTTATATTGGAATGTACCATTTAAATAACTCAAAGATCATCAAGGATAGAAAAACACGAAATTGCTAGAACCATTTATAATGTCATTCAAAAAGATTTATTGTTTATAAAACAGAAGATGTCCTCACCATGATCAAAAAATAAATGTGAATATGCAAGTTTGGCTGTATTGTGAGAGCATTTTTTTGTTGTTGTTTTTTTTTATGTTGATGACAACGTCTTGATTTATCATGACCTTGGCTTTGACTTAATCATCAGGAAAAAAACATTCTTTATAGCTGGATTTGGACCAAAGTTGAGTTCCCCATTCTGCTTATTCATTGTTAACAGACATAAATACACTGCTAGACAAAGAGAACATGCCTGCTAATTCATTTGAACTGTGAAATTGGCAAGATGGCCACACCACGGTATGTGGAATGTCACACCTGATTCTGACGCACCCAATACCTGACATCAACGTGTCACTCACGATCACTCTTTGTAAACTGAGTTTACATGTTTAATGAAACAATTTGCTTGTGGCAGTTGCTGACTTTTGAAAGAATGGGGAAGTTTACCGCATTTATGATGAGCTTGGATGAGGGCCACGTATACCTAAAACGGTAAGAACAGGGATGAGAAACGCCACAGAGATCACACACAGGTCAGAGAGTATATGAAAAAAAACACCTGGCTAAAAAATCCAACTGCGCAAATCTCTTTTATTCTCTCAGCAGAGGTGAAGGCACAGTGAAAGGTCATGAAGTTCTATAAGTTCCTAACATGCCCTAAGGTGAGTGATAATCATTTAACTGTCTTTTGAACCACACCTACATAAAGCCTTTGGGATATTTTTTCTTTGAGTGAATCCAAAACATTCTCTTGTGCACTGATGGTGTGTGTAATTTTCTGGGTTCATGGGGCAGGCAAGCAAGCCGGTGCGACTTGTGGTGTGTGCCTATAAACACACGCACACAAATACACATACATACACAAAGGATTATATAGTCTTCCATGGAGACAGTCTCAGCATGTGTTACTGTTGGGTTCTCGGTAACCATAACTTAAATTTCCACAACAAATAAGATATTTTGAAGAATACTGGCGTCCAAAACAACACTGGACCCAATTGACTTTCAGTGTATGGACAAAGAAACGCTGAGACATCAAACTATCTTCTTTTGTGTTCCACAGAAGAGAGAAAGTCATACAGGTTTGGAAGAACATGACGGTGAGTAAATGATTTTCATTTTCGTACAGAAAAATACAATAGTTTTGTGTTTGAAATAATGATGCACAGTACATCAGTACCAATATTTAAAGTTTTTTTGATTATTTATCAGTACACAACATGTCCTCTTTTGTGTTCCACAGAAGAAAGAGAGTAATACAGGTTTGGAATGACATGAAGGTGAGTCAATGACTGAATTTTCATTTTTGGGTGTGCAGGGTCACAGTTCAATTAGTTTAACAGGGATATATGCACTATAAAACGTCCATACATTATACTGCTAAACTCATCCATGCATTGAAACGCTTACAGACCTCCATTGTCACAGGCCTAGAGTTGTCATATGTAAACCATACTTTTGTAAAATCATCCATTTTAAAACTAAAAGGTCTTGGTAAATCCACTCACATAAACCACACACGAAACACAGATCTACTTCATTTTTAAACAACAAAACCTTTTACTTTGATGAATTGTCTTGAAATAAATTATGTCCTGATGTATGATGCTGACCACATTTCTGTTAAGAGACCAAAATGTCTTGGAATATCCCTGGATATATTCAAAAACCTTGACTGCTTCCACAGTCATAAACTCAAATAAATATGAATTTAGCAGTTTGGACTATGAAGTGTGAAACCTAATTCTGTTTTTGAGTGTGTTGCTAACTCTTTGCGTGACAGCAAGTGTATAACGTTTAGTAAAGTATGTGTGTGTGTGTATTTGGCGTGACAGAGTTGCAAGGATTGCAGGTGTGTGGTGTCATGTTAGAAGCTGGTCTCTGAATGTGGTTTTGAGTCTCTGAAAATAAAACACAGACAGTTTATTTCAGTTTATGAGTGAGAAATTGAACCAATCGTGTAATGGAGTTTACTTGCTGGCATAAAACAGTTTGTTTTTAGAATTTAAAGGAGCTTGAAGGTCTGTATAGGATTGAAGTGAATAGTTCATTAAAACAATTTGTGATTTTGTCCCTGCATTTAGTCTATTTAAGCGCAGTCATGTGAAAGCACTGCAGCATTGTCATTAAAATGCACTGATGGATTTTCTTCTGAGCAAACTAGACAAAAATGCTTAGTCATCTGAACTGGTACTAAGTTACTATAGTCTGGTTACTATTTTTGCATGTGTTTGTATTTACATATACATAATAAATATACACAGTATACACACATGTTATGTAAACAAAACCTTTTATTTTGGATATGATTAATCGCGATTAATCATTTGACAGCACTAAATATATATATATATATATTGAAGTTATTGATTATTGAATTAATTTGTATTTTTCATTGCGGATGGTTGAAGTATGTTATTTTTGATCAGGTCTTATAAGATTAGGCTTGTTATTGATCAGGAAACAATGAATTTAAAATAACTGAATATAAAATATGTGTTTTGAGAACAGTCCTGACAGGGTCTGATTTCTCACTTGTGTGAAATGGGCTTGTGTGCATGTGGGTGTGTATTCATGTGAGTGGAATCTGAAACACGTAAACTCTGTGATTCCCCGTTTCTGCTGAGAGTAGCCATGTGTCGTCTGTTCTCATTGTCTGTGCAGTGTTTGTGTGTGTGTGTGTGTGTGTGTGTGTGTGTGTGTGTGTGCCCTCTTTTCACCCACAGTGACTTCCTCTTCTGTGCTTATAATTTTTTTAGTGTACATTCATACCCAAAGGGGAAACGTTAGAGAACATGTTTCAGTAGACATTATGTCACACATGCTTTTTCCAGTGTGTGTGTGTGTGTGTGTGTGTGTGTGTGTGTGTGTCCTTTCTTTGCACTTTTTAAAACTCACAGACGCTCACGGAGAGCTTTCACCTGAGGTGATGTTAACTTGCCAAACCAGTAAAAGAAAAATAAACAAACATACAGAGGTAGGCAAGGACTGTTATTACAGCGAGGTTATTCAGAGGTGATGTAAGTGTGTGAGAGTAAACCTAAAATCTGTTAATGTTACTGTGGTTATACATCTGCAAGGCTGAACCGAAGTGCTGTGGGTCTACATCCACTAGTTTGTGTATCAAGATGGCGTGATGACAAGTTTAGGATATAGAAGAGAACATCATGTTTGAACAATCTATGTCGCATGCTGATTTAGATGGTCCTCAGCTCTTTATCGCTGCTCCTCACACGCTACGGCAGCTCTGCTCGCATGCAGCCCGGAGAAAACATTACAAAAGGCATTTTCTTTTAAAAAATCTGATGGTGAATTATCTGATATGAGCTGCACTGTATGCCACGCGTTGACAGCTTTAGCTACACTCTGTGCTGCGCATGAGGCATTTTTAAGAGAAATGTAAGCAACAAGCTTCCCCCACCCTCCACCCTTATGGTCTGCCGGTGGATCTGTGTTTACCTGGCGAGCGTAGCCGTTCTGCTGTCTTTGTCTAAACTTGAAAGGGGATCCAAACGCTCGCCCTCCTCACGCACTGTGCTTCGCACGACACACCCCGCCCTCGCTTTACTGCTGCAGTGATTTACTGTAAAAGAAACCAGGGTGGGTGTTTGATATTCATATTTTGTTATGTTATATAGTTTAAATCTTATATATATATATATATATTGATATATGTGTGTGTGTGTATATGTGTGTGTGTGTGTGTGTGTGTATGTATATATATAAAACTCTCCCTTTGAGTACACTCAATAAAACAATGTTCATTGGAGACATTGACCGAGTGGCAGATGTTATTGTTGGTCAGTATAGTCCTGTATTGATCCAGTGTTACTCATTTTTATTTGTTTGGGTAATTAATCAGAGGAAGTTACACTGGAACAAATGGATATTCAGATGCAGATTACAGAAAGAACAGGGCAATTCAACATCGATCCATTAACACACACACGGATACATTTGTGCCCTGCTAAAAGTAATCACCATGAATGATAATGTAAGCACAAGATAACTGCTTGTTATGAATAATGTTTTCTATAGCTTTTGTGTACATTTTACTTTTGTCTATAACATACAAGTTCTACCAGCAGTGTTTTGCCCACTAAAAATAAAGGTTTCAACAGGGGGTTTTCGCAGTGGAAGAACTATTTATGGTTGCCTAAAGAACCATTCAGTGAACAGTTCTTAAAATAACCTTTTTTTTCTAAGTGTGAAGAACATTAATATTCTAAAGAACCTTTTTTCCACTATAAAGAACCTTTTTGTGTAATGAAAAGGTTCCAAGAATATAGATGCCAATAAATAAACTTTATTTTCATATTCCGCTAGTCAGGCCTGCCTGAGTGGAAAGGAGGGTGTTTACAGCAGTTAATTTCAATTTCGGGGCATTTTGCTTTTATTTTGTAGGATATTGCAGTGGAGACACGGATAGTGGAATGGGATCATGACCCGGGTCAGACTCAAACCAGGTTCCTCATAAGCCTTGTTATGCAAGTATGTAAAAAAAGGTTTGTATAGTCTGTGTTTGTGTATGCGTGTGAGGAAGAGAGAGAGAGCGTGATAATGGAATTCTTGACTCATTTCAACTCTTCATTACACAAAACAGTTCAGTTAAAGGTGAGACTAAATAACAGTACAATCAAATGCCAACAGAAAATATTTGTCACCAGTTCAATCTGTCTTAAGACATCTGCCAATCAGCCAGCCCGATTTATACAACACTGAAGGCACCTTTATTCGTGACTGAAAGGCCACAGATGTACATTGACACCATGCAGTCCTGCCTACCTGACAGATCAACCCTCACACTGCTTTTATGTGTCAGCACTAAACTAATTCAGAATGATTGAAGGACACTGAAGTATCAACGCCAAACATTTGTATTTACAAGTAGGTCACTCGTGTCATTCAAATCACTGCAAGCTGGTCGTGTCCCCTTGGCACTTGTCTTTAGTTTTGGGTGCACTTCGTGACCCAGTGTACGAGCATGCAACTCATGCCATTGTTACTTCATGGGCATTGTTTAAAGGGATTTCTTAGGATAACATTTGTGTGGCAGCCAGCTGGGCTTCACTACACACTTTTATCATTTGTATGTCACTGTAGCCTCAGAGGCTCATTCAGTCCTTTTGGCTGGTAACTGAGTGCCAGTAGTAATATTCACCCTTTTATGAAAACCTAGCTGTCTTACACTGCAAAATATATAAATCCATTTGAGAACAACACTGAGGACTACTGTATTGAATTTTGAATATACAAAGTGTAATTTGTTATACTACGCTGACAGATTTTCCTACTGGTTTTAAGTATATAAACAAGTTAAAAAACCTGCCATATGCTTCTGTAAATTGATCTTCAAAGAGTTTTGTAAAATATTTAACTGAAAAACAAGTATATAAGAAAAATGAAAAGCTCATTAAGAAGTCATTTTTGGCAGTGTGTTAATTCCCATTCAGTGTTTGTTGGCATCTTCAATCAGTACATTTTTTATACCGAACGGACTAACTGAATATAAACAGGTGGTTGAGTTTGTGTACAGTCATGGCCAAAAGTTTTGGCAGTGACATACATTTTGTGTACAAGTTTGCTGCTTAAGCTGTTGTGGTTTTCATTCACATTGTTTCTAGATTATTATGTGGAGTGATCAGATGCATTTTAAATAATTGCTAAAAGCTTCATTGGCCAAAAAATAAACTTTTCACACAAAAAAAATGTCACTGTTTATTGATCCTGACACAAAATGACCAGCTAACATTAATTGACTAATCATATCAGCAGCACATGTGAAAGTGTGAATGAGTACTAGTCAGGTGAAATCACTATCATACTAATTAGATTGTAAGAGCAGACTGATTGCTATAAAAGAAGGGAAGAAGTGCTTCCAATCATTGTGTTCTTGTTAGTGATGGTTATCTCCAAAGAAACACGTGCAGCCATCATCGCTTTGCATCAAAATGGCCTCACATGCAAGGAAAGTGCTACAAAGAAACTTCAAGGAGAGAGGTTCGACTGCAGTGAAGAAGTCTTCAGGACGTCCCAGAGTGTCCAGCAAGCGCCAGGACCGTCTCCTCCTGAGGAGTCAGCTACGGAATCGTGTCACCAGCAGTGCAGAGCTTGCTCAGGAATGGCAGCAGGTTGGTGTGAGAGCATCTGCACGCACAGTGAGGCCAAGACTTTTTTGACAATGGCCTGGTGTCAACAAGAGCAGTAAAAGAAGCCACTTCTCTCCAAGAAAAACCTGAAGGACAGACTGAAATTCTGCAGGAAGTACAAGGATTGAATAGCAGAAGACTGGTGCGAAGTTATTTTCTCTCATGAAGCTCCCTTCTGACTGTTTTTGGACATCTGGAAAATCGATTGTTCAGAGAAGAAAAGGTGAACACTATCGCTATCATGAGTCCTGTGTTGTGCCAACAGTGAAGCATCCAACAGTGATCCGTGCATTTTCCAGCATGATGGAGCACCATGTCACAAAGCAAGAGTGATAAAGAAGTGGCTCAAAGATCATTACATTGAAATTGTGGATCCGTGGCCAGGCAACTCCCCGGATCTCA
>NW_015505723.1:564040-569890 GCF_001515645.1 Sinocyclocheilus grahami | reverse complement strand
GGACATCTGGAAAATCGATTGTTCAGAGAAGAAAAGGTAAACGCTACCATGAGTCCTGTGTTGTGCAAACAGAGAAGCATCCTGAGACCATCCATATGTGGGGTTGCTTTTCAACCAAGAGTGGGCTCTCTCATAATTCTGCCCAAAAACACTGCCAGGAATAAAGAATGGTATCAAAACATCCCACAAGAGCGACTTCTTCCAATGATCCATGAGCAATTTGGTGATGATCCGTGCATTTTCCAGCATGATGGAGCACCATGTCACAAAGGAAGAGTGATAAAGAAGTGGCTTGAAGTTCATCACATTGAAATTTTGGATCTGTGGCCAGGCAACTCCCCAGATCTCAATCCCATAGAGAACCTGTGGTCAGTCCTCAAAAGGCGAGTGGACAAGCAGAAGCCCACAAATTGTGATCAACTCCGAGAACTAATAAGGCGAGAATGGATCGCCATCAGTCAGGATTTGGCCCAGAAGCTAATATCCAGCATGCCAGAGCGAATTGCAGAGGTTATGAAGAACAAGGGTCAACACTGTAAATATTGACTCATTAAATATATATATTTTTTGCCAATAAAAGCCTTTAAAACTTATGATATGCTTATTATTTTTCAGTATACCATAGAAACGTGGAAAAATTATCTACAAATACTGAAGCAGCAAACTTTGCAAAACACAATTTATGTCAATGCCAAAACTTTTGGCCATGACTACACAAGTGTAATATTCCATAAACTTGTCCTCTTTTTCTTCCTTATGGGAACAGTTACATGTACACTACCTTTCAAAAGTTAGAAGTCTCTTATGCTCTGCAAAGCTGAATTTTATTGATCAAAAATACAGTAAGAACAGTAATATTGTGAAATATTATTACAATAAATATTTTTTATATATTTTAAAATGTAATTTATTCCCATGAAGACAAAGCTGAATTTTTAGCAGCCATTACTCTAGTCTTCAGTATCACATGATGCTTCAGAAATAATTCTAATTATGATGAAACGTTTGAACTTTAGTGTATAACTTTCTATTATTTATGAGAAAAACATTTTGCAACCCGTTAACTTTAATAACGGATGTCCCTGTGGAATCTTTTTTTAGAGTAATATTATGAGTACAGAAGACGGTTACCAGGCAGTTACACCTGTTGAAACACCTCTCTCGTTCTCTTTCTTTTGTTCTCCAACTCATTTTCATTCATTCACTCTCTCTCTCTCAGACATACACAGATACACACCTAGGTCAGGACAACCCTACTTAATTAAACCTTTTATCCAACCACACACAATGATCTACTAAATTTTGTTGGGGAATGAGCAGAAATAGCGCAATATCTAGACCTGGCTTGCCTCTCCAGTGTGGGTTGATTTGCCAATCAAGACATGCTAACTTTTTCAGAGGAGAAAAGCCATCGCGCTCTCAGGAGAACCCTCACGCCTGGAGCGAGATTGCAATCTCTGTGGTTGTGCGAGAACTATTTAGGTTGTTTTACAAACACTTCACAGCACCAGGTTGAGCTGTAAGTGATATTCTTTCATCCATGCCGAGATGTCTGCCAGGCAGCCTGAGATCCGTGCAGCTACCGTTGGATCATCTGGTTGAAATGAAAGATAGAGCTGTGTGTCATCAGCATAGCAATGGTAGGAGAAGCCATGTGCCTGTATGATGGGACCCAGTGATGTTATTGCATATGTGTATGTGTGTGTGTGTGTGTGTGTGTGCTTGTTTATGAGGACACAAATTGGTTACACTTTATTTAAGGTGTCCTTGTTACAGTGTAATTATAAATTTAAGTACTGAGTAATATTAATTAACTACATCCACTTACTATATGGTTAAGGTTATGATTAGGGCTTGGTTTAAAGTTACTTGCATGTAATTATGCATGATTTATTGTTATTATAATAGTAAGTACATGTAACATGTGTAAAAAGGATACCTTAAAATAAAGTGTTACCCACAAATTTGTATAATGACATGGGTATGGCATAAGTATTACAACGTGAAGGTAATTTATGAGGGCACTTTCGGTGTCCCCATAATTCAAACAGTTTATAAATCATACAGATTGACTGATTTGTTTTTTTTTCTAAAAATGCTCAAAGTTTTCTGTGAGAGTTTGGTGTAGGGCGATAGAAAATACAGTTTGTACAGTATAAAAACCATTACGCCGTATAGTCCCCATAAACAACAATCATAAACCTCAAAAACCAACGTGTGTGTGTGTGTATGCAGGGCCGTTTCTAGGCATAGGCGAGCTAGGCGGTCGCCTAGGGCGCCACCAGCTGAAGGGGCGCTAATGAGCGCACGTACTGGCACTTTTAGCAGGGTTGTGATAAAGAGTGGCACGGTCACGCTGAAATATGACTGCCGCCCCCACTGAATCCCCCATTATTGGGCTAGAGTACTGCCAATCTGACGATGCCTGTATGCCACTAGATCAGAGTGCTGTCAATTGCTGCCTGATTGTTGCATGCAAAGTTTCCATTTGGAGCGCTCAACAATGCCATTAGATCAGTGGGCTCTGTCAGTGCTTTGGCAAGGTAACACTTTTGTTTGCCATGCAATAAAGCTAATTTAAAATATTTGTACAGTAAATAAAGTGCACAAAATCAGTATTTTGTTTAGGCAGTATTTGTGGCACTTGATAAATCATGTTGCGAGATTTGTCCAAAAGGTGTGCGTTTTTTGCGCCAATGCATTGTTAAATGATCAGCTATTCCCATATAAATTTTAACATCCAATTAAAAAATATTTGTATAGTAAAATTCGCTAATTCACAAGATCAATACATCCTTTATTGGACCGCTTTGTCGAGTTAAATGCATCCTTATGTAGGTGTCGAAATGCTGAATCAATTCATTCACTTCCAACAGCTCTTAATGGGAGTAGCGTCATAGAGGGCAGAGGTCACGTTATTTAAAGAGGACGTTAACGCGTTAACGAGTAGCAAATTATTAAGTTAGGGCTATACAGGCATCTAGTGGCAACACAATGATATTACAGATAATAAATTGTGCAAAATGTTTATCTTATCAGTCAATTTACAAATAATGCATTCAGATTTGTGGAACTCAATGCGCTGAATCTCCACAAATTAGTGTCGTTACTATGACAACCAATTTGAATGTGACAAGCAACTGGTGTTTGAAAAGAATATACATATATATAAATATATACAAATACTGTATATGTATATATATATATATATATACAACTGGGGGTGGGGGCAATAGGGATTTCGCCTAGGGCGTCAAATTGGCTAGAAATGACCCTGTGTGCATGTGTGTGTATGTGCGTGGGTGTGTGTGTGCGAGCGTAATGACATGGGTATGACATAGGTATTACAACGAGAAGGTGATTTATGAGAACATTTTGAGTGTCCCCATATTTCAAAAGGCTTATAAATCATTCAGAATTAGTTTTTTTGAAAATCTAAAAATGCAGAAAGTTTCCTGTAAGGGGTAGGTTTAGGTGTAGGGTTGGTGTAGGGCAATAGAAAATACAGTATATAAACCATTACACATATGGAATGTCCCCACAATTCACAAAAACAAACCTGTGTGTGTGTGTGTGTGTGAAAATGTAAAAATGTAAAAATAATAATTAAATATCCTATTTTCTCAAAATTGGGCCACTTCTGACTTTGAGATGGCAAGAAAGTGGACCGATTTATCTGGATTCATCTTCTTTTTGATACACTGCAGTTGTTTACTGTAATATTTTTCCACATGAAATAAACAAACATCTAAGACAACAAGCAGGCTCTTAATTGAAGATCAGTGAAGAAATATGATTGAAGAGGCATGGGCCGATTTAAGAAAACAACTCTGAATATAACACAAATCTCTAAATCCCCATTAGAAATAAAGAAATACTTTGAGGGATCAAAAGACTTCAAATGCATGCTTCTTCCTTAACACAAATGTCAGAGACTTGCCACACTCAGACTTTTATGTTGTGTGTGCATGTATTTCTTTTGAATTGCTGAATGAGATTGTCAAGCACAGCAATGTGACAGCGTAATAAATCATATTTTATGTGTTTTAATGAATGGAAATACATTTTACTTTTGTGGAAGAAGTATCCTGCTATGTTCAAATGTCACTTTATGGAACCAAAGCAGGTGCAAAGGATTAGATTATAAAAGAGCAAAATAAACATCAGAAACTTGTGCAGTCTGGTCTTAGAAATTAAACACTGTGCCGTTTTGAAAATGAAGTCTAATTGCAAAGAATATTATTTTATTGCTGTTAGCTGAATTAGATCATATATGCTGAATGCTGAAATAAAATCAAATGCCTTTGTAAACAAACATATTGAAAAGCACACAACATAGAGATTGTAATCTCAAAGCGCTGAACTTGCTGTACTGATTTGTTCTTTCTATATTTGCCAACAGGCCTACATTTTGTATTGGCTGATGAATCATGCTGGTGTCAGAGAACATACACAGTGGCACTGCAGAGATCTAATCTAGACCAGATTTACTCTAGCTGTATAAATGACAGCAAACTCAGTTTTACTCTCTCCAGAATCGCAGTGTTGCAATCCAGGCTCATTAAAAAATTCATGGTTGTCTTCATCAGCATCGTCTTTTAGTGTCAATCTTTTTGAAAATGCTGCCTTCCAGAATACCTTCAATAGAAGCTGTTTTTAGACTAATGACAAAGTTCTGAGTTCTGAAGCTTACAGGATGTTTTTATAGTACAATGATATGTCAAAAGATCAAGGGAAGTTTGGTTTATAAGTTCATAAATGGTCTTTTTATGGTTTTGCTAATAAGTTAAAAGGATAATATCAAATATTTCTTTTATATCTTTTGAGGTATGAGTGCACAGATCATACAATAAAAACACAATGTCATTTTTAGAACTCAAAACTTCTTCAACTGCGAAAACAAGTATTAGTCATCGTGGAATTTGTGAAACTGACAGGGCGGTCCGAAGAACATTTGCTTGATTAGCGCCTTCCTTCTGAGCAGAAACACATGCTGGCCTCCCCAACCTGTAGCACATGGGGACATACAGAATATAAGAGGCAATTGTATTTCACGCCAAATATGCTAGAAAAAATCATTTAAAAATCACATTATTAAAAAATAAAGTTATTATGTGATAAGCTTGATTATAGAGCTGGAGTCAAGTCCAGCTTTGTCGAGTCCAAGACAAGTCCAAGACCAGACCGAGTCAAGACCGAGTCCAAAGAGGTTCGAGTCCAAGTCAAGTCCGAGTCCAAATGAGAGAAAAAAAAGGATCCTCTTCAAGACCACATACTTAACTATTGATAATATATGTGATGCGAGAGACAGCAATTCTCCTATTCTAAGAAAATAATTTTACATTATTATTTGTAATGATCAAAAAGCATGTGCAAAGTAACAACTCTGTAGGACTGGGGTCTCCTAACTAGATCCTGGAGGGCCAATGCCCTGCAGAGTTTAGCTCCAACTGGCCTTAACACACCTATCCTATTATAGCAGACATATCCACTGATTTGCATTGATTTTGCCTTTCTAATAGTCCTGCACGATATGAGGAAATTCTGCTATGTGTGATAACAGTGGAGTTTTTTCTTTTTTTGCAATGATGATTCCATGTCATAAAAAAAAGAATAATTAACTGTGCATATTAGGGCCAACAAATAAACCTAAATATTTAGCTTTTTGTTTTTACAGCGGTGAGCATTACAACCAATAACATACGATTCCAATGAGTTTATTAATGCAATGGCCAATCAAAGATGTTCAGATGAGTCATCGCTGAAACGCCAGAGTTTTGTTGAGTGCTGAATTCTGCACTTTGTCGCCTAAATCCACCAACTCTGCTATTTCATAGCACGTTTCGGTGC
>NW_015505723.1:562588-563243 GCF_001515645.1 Sinocyclocheilus grahami | reverse complement strand
CGAGTGCAAACACCAACGAGTCCGAGACCATAGAAAAATGTCTATGACCGGACTCGAGTACTACAGCCCTACTTGATTATTTTAACAAGAAGACAACAAGTCTGAAACCTGTAAATTCCTCAGATTCTTGGATGCGTGAGTCTGCGTTGCAGTCTGAACCTCAGGGTTTCTAACACACCCCAAAGACGTGATGACAGATCACTGATCTCTCTCTGTGTGCCGCCTCGTTCAAGATGTTACTGATTGAAATTTAAGTTTGAAGATGTCACCCCTGCCCTGTCACCTTTTAAGTTATCTTGACCTCTCCTCAGGGCATTTAGCACATTGACATGCTCACTGAAAAAGAAAAAGAAAAACATGTGTATGTTTATTTGCAGGGTCCAGATCCTCTAAGTAAAAACAATAGCTAAAGAGTGCATTTAGATAAGTGCTCAGGACAGAGTTAATGGATGATATAAACTGTACAGTACACTGACTTGTAACTTCCAGTTTGCTGTGGCAACGTTTTGGGTCACAGACCCCTGTCAGGTGTGACTCATGTCTCTGCCTGAACTGTTGCTTCAATAAATTGTCCGCCATGACAGTATTCTGGACTTATTCTTTCATTTATTTTTCAATATATCTCCTACCAATGACTCTAATGGCCATCTAAATC
>NW_015505723.1:561136-561699 GCF_001515645.1 Sinocyclocheilus grahami | reverse complement strand
ATTTCTGAAAGATCATGTGACACTGAAGACTGGAGTATTGATGCTTGAAATGCAGCGATGCCATCACAGGCATAAATTACATTTTAAAGTATGTTAAAATAGAAAACTGTAAGAATTCACATCATCACATTTTACGAAGATGAATTATGGTTTTAGACTGACTGAAATCAAAGTGAAAACTCAAGTGAAGCATTTTTTTCCTGACACATTTAAAAGTTGCGTAGCTATGTTGATGTTTGGTGTTTGTTGTCGGGTTAAACATGTTCTTTTTCATGCTGAAGTGACTCTTCTAAATATGTTTTGGGAAAGTACAAGCTTATTCCCAGTAACGTAAACCTCTACTCATCCACACACATGTGCACTCATGCATTTCTTTCTTGTCAAGCTTAACTCCAAATTGTTACATTTGTATATTTTGGCTGCTCCTGGATCAAATGCTGTTACAGAATAAAGTATTTACACAAAAGGCCTTGACTGCTTTATGAGCAGAAGTCCTTTGAACCTGATGTTTTACCATAGACACGCACACATACACATGCACACGTACACACACAGTCTTGTTG
>NW_015505723.1:558608-559438 GCF_001515645.1 Sinocyclocheilus grahami | reverse complement strand
TAGATAGATAGATAGATAGATAGATAGATAGATAGATACTTTATTGAGTAATGATAATGTTTTTGTCAACTATAGCCTTTTAGTTCACCCACAATAGGTTACATTCTAGTCAGCATCTCACTTCCAAATAAATAATATTCCTGGCTGTTATGGTCTTTTTACATCTCAAGCACCATCCCTTAGTCCTTTTTCTCTTAAAGTGCTTTTCTCATTATTATAATCGCTGTTTGTGTAAATTTGCTGGCAGCACTTGAAACAGGGCTTGTAAACAAACCTTGAGCATTTACAAAGCTATCGTTTTATCACTTCATTCCTGCTTGTCGTCTTTTAAAGGATTACATGAGGGTATTAAAGAGAAAAGTATTCAATCACTTCTGTCCTCTTCTTTCTGTTTAAGCTCTTCAAGCAGAAATTACTGATAAAATCCATGTTTGAAGGAGGGTTGCCAAATCGTTTTAAATTGCACAGTAGTTTGAGTGTTATTGTAATGTTGCAGAACGTTTATTCTCAAGTCAGCTCTTCAATGTTAATTAAATGAAAATAAAAAATATTATTCAAAAATGCAAGTTGCATTATGTGTTGTAGCAGTATTATTGTCACGTTGCGCTACTGTGAGGAGCTCGGAGGCGAGGAGTGGAAACATATAGGTTTTAATGATATCCAGGGAACAAATAAAACACACGTAGCAAGGGTAGACATATACAATACCGGACAAAGGAAGACAGGGCAGACTATACTTTAAATACTGGAGCAAACTAGATAATTAACCAAACACAGCTGGAAAGAAATGAAGAACTAATCGGGGAACATAATGGGAACAGGAAGGACCA
>NW_015505723.1:553415-558598 GCF_001515645.1 Sinocyclocheilus grahami | reverse complement strand
TTTTCAATATATCTCCTACCAATGACTCTAATGGCCATCTAAATCGGACAGATTAAACTCTGATAAACTCTGACAGTGAATAAAAGTACATGAATGTTTCTATTTTTTCATTTTTTTAGACAATTCGGTTCTCAATTATAGTGTTGATTTAATGGGTGATGTGCACCTAACTGAGTCATTGCTTTAGAGTTTATATATGTGACCCTAGAGCACAAAACCAGTCATAAGTAGCACAGTTATATTTGTAGCAATAGCCAAAAATACATTGTATGGGTGAAAATTATCAATTTTTCTTTTAAGCCAAAAATCATTAGGATATTAAGTAAAGATCGTGTTCCATGAAGATATTTTGTAAATTTCCTATCCTAAATATATCCAAACTTAATTTTTGACTATGACTAGCTTAGTGGTCCATGGTCACATTTACAGTAGTGGTTGTATTTGCAAAACAATTAGATTTAGCTGAATAAAATCATGCCTAACGATTTTAATACTAATCTTTTGGGCAAATACCCCAACTGCGTCTGAGGTCTTAATGTATTTAAAGAGCAAAACCTTACACATGCAGGCAAGTTTGAAGAGATCAAAGCCAGAAACACAATGTGGCAGATTTAGAGTGAGTCTCGCTCTCGCCGGGGTCGCTATTGTCTTGTACTTTCTCTGCCAAAAGTTCTTTGAATTCCTCAGCAGTGTAAATCTCTCTTTGTTTAGCGCAGGTTAACAGATGATATGTGCTCTTGAACATTGCCCTGCACCTCTCTATGCTGTATATCGCTCTTTCTCTCTCTCTCTTTTATTCGCTTCTCTTTTCTTTGCTCCGCTCTATTCAAAAAGACTTACACGCCTACATCAAACAGCATGGAGTCATGAATGGATGTTGTTTTGAGGTTGTGTTCTGACTGAGAGCTTATCTCTCGTTCCTTCGTTTCTCCACTCACTTCAGGTTTTTTTTTAAGTGGTCGTTGGGCCCTGTTGATGTGTGTAGGTGTGCCCCAGGTGTGTTTGCGCATATGTGCCCTGTGAGTGCAGAGGAATGTGGTTAAATGTAACTCGATAACGTAAAATATCAACTGTGCCGTAATGTTTAATGCAACATTACTGTGTTGCCTTGGCAGCAGTCTGTTTATTACCCTTGAAGGAAGGCTTTGACTGTCTGATGTGATTTTTAATAGCCCCTTTGCACTGCCCATGTGCACGTGGGTGTATTTGTGTGTGAGACAGTTCATTTGTTTAACTGTGATTAATTAGAGAGACATTGACATCGAAACACTTCTGAAGATAAGGCTGTTAATAGATACACACACACACACACACACACACACACACAAGTTTCTCGTCAGCCTTTCAAAATCTTTCCATTTCATCTCTGTATCTATCAATGAGAGGATGATGAGAGGAGTATATTTGGTTAATAACACACCTGTGCAAAGTTATTCAGATTATCAGATAACAGTCTCATGATCCTGCCATCTCAGTTACAGGAACGCCATTCTTGGACTCCCTTTCATTGCTATAGCACAAGTCCCCTCACTGTTTAAAACATTTTTTGTTTCAACTAAAAAATTTAAGCGTTTATGCTGCATTAAAATTTTAAGTCTAGTCAACTCAAATATCCAAGCTGTCACTTAGTTCAACGTAACATTTTAAGTTCACTAAACTTAAAACTTTAAGGCAGCACAAACACTTACTTTTTTGAAGTTGTAACAATTTTTTTGACAGTGCTTATACTGTAAATATATACTGTGGAATGCAAGTCTGAGACAACCAAACTTTTTTCTAGGCGGTTTCTGTCTCTCTGTTTTTAAGTAAACTAATCTTTTGGGCAAATACCCCAACTGCGTCTGAGGTCTTAATGTATTTAAAGAGCAAAACCTTACACATGCAGGCAAGTTTGAAGAGATCAAAGCCAGAAACACAATGTGGCAGATTTAGAGTGAGTCTCGCTCTCGCCGGGGTCGCTATTGTCTTGTACTTTCTCTGCCAAAAGTTCTTTGAATTCCTCAGCAGTGTAAATCTCTCTTTGTTTAGCGCAGGTTAACAGATGATATGTGCTCTTGAACATTGCCCTGCACCTCTCTATGCTGTATATCGCTCTTTCTCTCTCTCTCTTTTATTCGCTTCTCTTTTCTTTGCTCCGCTCTATTCAAAAAGACTTACACGCCTACATCAAACAGCATGGAGTCATGAATGGATGCTGTTTTGAGGTTGTGTTCTGACTGAGAGCTTATCTCTCGTTCCTTCGTTTCTCCACTCACTTCAGGTTTTTTTTTAAGTGGTCGTTGGGCCCTGTTGATGTGTGTAGGTGTGCCCCAGGTGTGTTTGCGCATATGTGCCCTGTGAGTGCAGAGGAATGTGGTTAAATGTAGCTCGATAACGTAAAATATCAACTGTGCCGTAATGTTTAATGCAACATTACTGTGTTGCCTTGGCAGCAGTCTGTTTATTACCCTTGAAGGAAGGCTTTGACTGTCTGATGTGATTTTTAATAGCCCCTTTGCACTGCCCATGTGCACGTGGGTGTATTTGTGTGTGAGACAGTTCATTTGTTTAACTGTGATTAATTAGAGAGACATTGACATCGAAACACTTCTGAAGATAAGGCTGTTAATAGATACACACACACACACACACACACACACACACAAGTTTCTCGTCAGCCTTTCAAAATCTTTCCATTTCATCTCTGTATCTATCAATGAGAGGATGATGAGAGGAGTATATTTGGTTAATAACACACCTGTGCAAAGTTATTCAGATTATCAGATAACAGTCTCATGATCCTGCCATCTCAGTTACAGGAACGCCATTCTTGGACTCCCTTTCATTGCTATAGCACACATGAATCATGAAGATTATTGAACTTTTGAGAAAAAAAAGACCTGTAATACACAAAGCTTTCCTGAAATAGACACATACGCCATACGCACACATCACTACGCAAACATGGCCTGACAGACACAAGCCCTGACTGGTTTTATTATCAGTCAGCTGGCCACTGGCTGTCATTCATTTCCAGTGCATAAAGCTTCAACACGAAGTCAGTCATTATTATTCAAAGTTCTGTATAAATGCAGCTAATCAGAGGGAAAGATAAACATATAGAGTATAGCAGTGCGCTCGTAAAGTTATGTAAACATGCTGATTAGGGTATAATGAGAGATAAGGATACGGGTGTTGAATTGATTTGGATTTCTTTGTATGATTTAAATATTTATTACCAAAGGGCAGACAAATAAATCAAGCTTTAGTTAAACCCATTTTCTTAAAAAAAATCATAAACCTTAAAGCCTTCTAGGTTAAAAGTTACTTCAGTTACATTATCTTTATTTGGCTTTCAATTCGCAGAGGTTTATATGACTGAAAATGGGTGTGTTTTGTGTTGTGTCATAACTCAGTTAATTTCTCTTCCTCAGCGCACATTTGTCAGATTAATCATTTTATTATTTGATTAATTGGTCCTGTAATATTTCCACCGCTGTGACACAATCACATTAACCTGTTCTACATTCTAAAGGTCTCACTTCTATCTAAACCCAAAGGTTATGAATGGTCTTATTCACCTCCAACCAGACTGATCTCTTAACCCCAGAGGTCCGAGAGTGATTTCTGTTTAGTTCAGTCTGAATTGGAGCTCCTCTAACCATTGTAGCAGGCAAAAACGGCCGACATCAGATTATACAGAGAGCATCCATGATTTTTTTTTTATTCATAAATGTATGGTAATCACCATTTTGCCCATAACAACAGTGCTTTACCCTCATTGGACTAATGGAACTTCAGTTCATGGTTTTAGATGAGAGGCAGGGTGACAGTGATTGATGAGTGGAGGTTTCAACATCATAATGTACTAATTATATAAGATAATGTACTATTTATGTTTCAGCAACGTCATTTTTACTATTCTAGCTCCTTGTCCTTAACTGACCAATGTCCAGACACATCGGCAAACAATGAACATGCCACAAAACCATCAAACAGCAGAATTTGAGCGGAAATTCGATTTTGGCAAAGTGACATTTTTGCAAAAAATACTAGTGATGTTGATTTGGTGGGTACATGTTTATGGAACTGGGTCGCAGGATGGCTTAATGTGTGTGTTTGTGCTTACATGCAGAAATGAGCATTTACAGGAAGTTTATTGTCGCTAGATCTATTCCTTTTTGTGTATCTGGGATCGGCTCCTGTTTAGGTAATAATTTACTGTGTAATCCTGAAGGCAGGTGACTCTGTGGAGCAGCCGCACACACACAAACAAACACAAACACACACACACACACACATTTTCTGCCCCCCCCCCCCCCCCCCCTCGAGCAGTGTGAGACACTTTTTATTAAGGATGGGCGCTTTTTATTTAACTTCTTTTGGACTGATGCATGCAACACCCGCTAAGTGTCATCCCCCCCCCCCCCCTTCTGTCTCTCCGCACATTTCAGGATTAGACTGAACTGCTGCATAATCCACTACTTTTCTTTTATTCACTGGTGTCTTTTAAAAAGCTCAAAATAAATGATACACTGCATGCAAATGATGAGTGTTTGTCATGTCATATGCATTACCATATGTGGTTGGAGGTTAATATTTTAATTTGAAATTGAGGTAAAGTATGTTAAGAAAAAATAATAATGTTAAATATATATTTTATTTTATTAGTAGTAATATAGTGTTAATATTAATGAAAAATATTATCTTCATATTAGCTATATTGTTTTAAAAAGACTATAAATAATAAAAAAAAAAATTTTTTATATCTTTATTTTTTTAAATGGCTTTCCACAGAAGGTCCAAAATGGTAATCAATATATATTCACGCAAATACTGTATATATTGTAATCACCTTAAATGGGTTCTACTTAGGTTATTTTGACTTCAAAATCAAATTTTTTTTTTTACCACAGGACTGTGATTGAGGCTTTCACTACTGTTCATTATCAGCAATCACTTTCATCAGAAGTCATGTAAGCAATGATGTCAGATCATTATGTACAACAGGGAAAACATTTCCTCATTTAAAAACTGTGGTAACTTTTACAGACTCAAGTTAAAATTTGATTCAGAAACATTAGATGCCCTTTAACTAACAGCCCACACTCTTAATATATATATATATATATATCAAGGTTCTTTATTTGGCATCTGTAGTTCCATGAAGAATCTTTAAAATCAATGGAAACTTTCCTTTCTAA
>NW_015505723.1:512745-547325 GCF_001515645.1 Sinocyclocheilus grahami | reverse complement strand
CATTTTCCGCCCCCCCCCCCCCCCCCTTCTGTCTCTCGCACATTTCAGGATTAGACTGAACTGCTGCATAATCCACTACTTTTCTTTTATTCACTGGTGTCTTTTAAAAAGCTCAAAATAAATGATACACTGCATGCAAATGATGAGTGTTTGTCATGTCATATGCATTACCATATGTGGTTGGAGGTTAATATTTTAATTTGAAATTGAGGTAAAGTATGTTAAGAAAAAATAATAATGTTAAATATATATTTTATTTTATTAGTAGTAATATAGTGTTAATATTAATGAAAAATATTATCTTCATATTAGCTATATTGTTTTAAAAAGACTATAAATAATAAAAAAATATATTTTTTTATATCTTTATTTTTTTAAATGGCTTTCCACAGAAGGTCCAAAATGGTAATCAATATATATTCACGCAAATACTGTATATATTGTAATCACCTTAAATGGGTTCTACTTAGGTTATTTTGACTTCAAAATCAAATTTTTTTTTTACCACAGGACTGTGATTGAGGCTTTCACTACTGTTCATTATCAGCAATCACTTTCATCAGAAGTCATGTAAGCAATGATGTCAGATCATTATGTACAACAGGGAAAACATTTCCTCATTTAAAAACTGTGGTAACTTTTACAGACTCAAGTTAAAATTTGATTCAGAAACATTAGATGCCCTTTAACTAACAGCCCACACTCTTAATATATATATATATATAGGTTCTTTATTTGGCATCTGTAGTTCCATGAAGAATCTTTAAAATCAATGGAAACTTTCCTTTGTAAAAAAAAAGGGTTTTTTTGATGAAAAAGGTTGTTAAGGGAACCAAAAATATAATATAATATAATATAATATAATAAAAGATTTAGTATACATTTTTTGCATATATATGCAAAAAACGCAGATGGCACAGAGTACAAAATCATGACAAATATAAAGCACTGCCTGTAGAAACGGTTGAGTAATGTTATATAAATGGAAAATATATATACTGTGCATGCACTCATGGGGAACGGTGTTAGGAACAACAGACGTCATTTAAATCCTGAAATTCAACTTGATAGTTAGTCCAGGACTGAGATGGAATGAGACACAAACACCTCTAACAAAGGGAGGGAGCTTTATATCAGTTAGAGACATCTTATCTCTGCATTCAAATGTGCGTTTCATGAGTAACAACTCATTTTAAGACACGCTAGCTGCCCACACTCCCTGTAATTATTGACGAGACATTGGAAAAAAGAGAGATGGAAAGCAAGAGATTGAATGAATGGGCTGAGAAAGAGCAAAATAGACTTTCACAAATCCCTGAATAACTTTAGTTTGAATAAGACTGCAGATGTTTGTTATGCTGCAGCTGATCATGCTGTCTTTGAAGTGGAACGGACTTGAAATGAGTGGCTCTGAATTGAACTGACGTGCATTCTGAGGGAGTGAATTAAACTGCATTTAAGAGCATTTTCCGCCCCCCCCCCCCCCCCCTTCTGTCTCTCGCACATTTCAGGATTAGACTGAACTGCTGCATAATCCACTACTTTTCTTTTATTCACTGGTGTCTTTTAAAAAGCTCAAAATAAATGATACACTGCATGCAAATGATGAGTGTTTGTCATGTCATATGCATTACCATATGTGGTTGGAGGTTAATATTTTAATTTGAAATTGAGGTAAAGTATGTTAAGAAAAAATAATAATGTTAAATATATATTTTATTTTATTAGTAGTAATATAGTGTTAATATTAATGAAAAATATTATCTTCATATTAGCTATATTGTTTTAAAAAGACTATAAATAATAAAAAAATATATTTTTTTATATCTTTATTTTTTTAAATGGCTTTCCACAGAAGGTCCAAAATGGTAATCAATATATATTCACGCAAATACTGTATATATTGTAATCACCTTAAATGGGTTCTACTTAGGTTATTTTGACTTCAAAATCAAATTTTTTTTTTTACCACAGGACTGTGATTGAGGCTTTCACTACTGTTCATTATCAGCAATCACTTTCATCAGAAGTCATGTAAGCAATGATGTCAGATCATTATGTACAACAGGGAAAACATTTCCTCATTTAAAAACTGTGGTAACTTTTACAGACTCAAGTTAAAATTTGATTCAGAAACATTAGATGCCCTTTAACTAACAGCCCACACTCTTAATATATATATATATATATCAAGGTTCTTTATTTGGCATCTGTAGTTCCATGAAGAATCTTTAAAATCAATGGAAACTTTCCTTTGTAAAAAAAAAGGGTTTTTTTGATGAAAAAGGTTGTTAAGGGAACCAAAAATATAATATAATATAATATAATATAATAAAAGATTTAGTATACATTTTTTGCATATATATGCAAAAAACGCAGATGGCACAGAGTACAAAATCATGACAAATATAAAGCACTGCCTGTAGAAACGGTTGAGTAATGTTATATAAATGGAAAATATATATACTGTGCATGCACTCATGGGGAACGGTGTTAGGAACAACAGACGTCATTTAAATCCTGAAATTCAACTTGATAGTTAGTCCAGGACTGAGATGGAATGAGACACAAACACCTCTAACAAAGGGAGGGAGCTTTATATCAGTTAGAGACATCTTATCTCTGCATTCAAATGTGCGTTTCATGAGTAACAACTCATTTTAAGACACGCTAGCTGCCCACACTCCCTGTAATTATTGACGAGACATTGGAAAAAAGAGAGATGGAAAGCAAGAGATTGAATGAATGGGCTGAGAAAGAGCAAAATAGACTTTCACAAATCCCTGAATAACTTTAGTTTGAATAAGACTGCAGATGTTTGTTATACTGCAGCTGATCATGCTGTCTTTGAAGTGGAACGGACTTGAAATGAGTGGCTCTGAATTGAACTGACGTGCATTCTGAGGGAGTGAATTAAACTGCATTTAAGAGACAGAGAGCGAGAGGCTGTGTTGCGTGCATGACACACAGTGTTGGAATGTGGGCCGCAGGCTCTGTACAGCCATCTATGTGAACTTTTGTAAACAAACTTATAGCAGGAGAGCAACCAGACCACACACAAACGCGCGCACACACACACACACACACACATTACCATATAAACACAGATATGAATGCAGTGCTAGGATAACAGATGAAAACAAGACTTTCCAAAGACAAAAAAGACTCTTCATATATTTTAAAAACTTGATTTTGAAATTTGATGGTAGTAGTATTTGCACACAGCTATACTAGCTATCATACACCAATATATCTGTGTAAGCTTTCTCATAAATCTTTGAAATGGCATTTACTGTATGATGCGATTGTGAGATTAATTCACATGTTTGATTAACATTCTATATGTGGATGGTGCTTTCAAATATACCATTAAATAAATACAAAAATGATTCATTTGTTTAACCTAACACTGGCTTGTTGAATCAGTTAATGCTAGTTAAATCAATTTATATACACACATATGGTAACACTTTACAATGAGGTTCCATTTGATAACTATAATGTTTTAACTAACAATGAGCAATACATTTGTTACAGTATTTACAGAGGTGTAAAGAGTACCTAAAAACCATACTTGAGTAAAAGTACAGATACCTTACAGTGAAACTTACTCCACTACACGTTGCAAGTCACCAATTCCAAAACAACTTGAGTAAAAGTCTTAGAGTATCTGATTTTAACAGTACTTAAGTATTTTACTTATAGGCTCAAAGATGCACTAGTCAAAGAGACATGCCAGTGAAAAACTGTAACGTTGTGGAGAAGCTGCAGAAAACAGGCAGAGGCAAGAATCTATGTGCTGGTATTTCATGGAAAAACTAGAACAAACAATAAAGCAAAAACCACCGCGAACAATGAACAGAATGACTGGCAAACAGACAACCATTACATTCAACTGCTCACAAGGAACTAAACAAAAACTAGGGCTATATATACACACAGGGGGCTAACAAGCTTAACAAGATAAGACACACCTGGGGAGACTAATCAAGGGGAACCAATGAACAAACGGACTACAAACTGACTACAAACACCACGGGAGACAGGAAGTGACATAAAAGTCCAGGGCAAGGCACAGAGAGCATGAAACAAAATCAAGAAAGAGTTGATTTGTGAGGAGAGCAATCACATTTATTTTCTGAAACCAAAATAAAACTGAACACCTCAACTTTATAAAACAAAAAACAAACAAAAAGAAAACAATATCTTTCAAAAAGGTCTCTTCCGTATAATGGATAAATAAAATAATGTTAAGTAAAATTGGATGGGCTGGTTTGGGCCTCATTGCCGGCTGCAGTCATGTCCTCATCTCATATATAAAACACCTCTGATTCACAAATACTTGCTAAGGAACTCGCATTCACATAAAGTAGCCTTGTTGACAAGTTTGGGTGAGTAAGGGCAAAACGCAGTACTTTCAGTGACCTGTAATAGGCAGTATCACATCTTTTGTAGCAGAAATAAACTGCCGCAGAAAAAAGCTAGGTCCATGCAAAATGTAATGTGTAACCGCGATACACTCATTTTAAATGTAGTGAAGTAAAGAGAACAGATACTCATTCAAACATGTAGTGAAGTAAATTGTAAAAGTTGCTAATATCTTTGTTTTAACAAAGTACCCGAAAAGATACTCAAGTACAGTAACTAATTACATTTACTCCAATACTTTACACCTCTGAGTATTTATTAGTCTTTGTTAACATTAACAAAAATACAACTGTTCATTGTTAGTCTTAACTCAGTTCCATTAAATAACATTAATAGATACTTTTGATTTTAATATTAGTAAATGTTGGTTAAAACATTAAGATTAATAAATGCTTTATAAGTATTTTCAAAATCCCTTTCATTTTTCATTGTTAGTTTACATGTAACTAATGTAGTTTACTAATATTAACAAATGGAACATTATTGTAAAGTGTTACCACACATATTTCTTTAATTGATTTATTCATTTAATTCAAAATATAATATTATTATAAATTATTATTATTTTTTATTATTGTTATTAAAATATTATTATAAATATTCATTTATAATTAAAAATTATAAAAGACAAAAGGTATATTTATTTATTTATTTTAAAGGCTGCAAAATAAAAACTAATTTAGAGTCATTGTCTCATTAAAGAAGAATCAATATTTTATTTTATTTATGTTTGATTTCAAAAGGCTAATGCTAAAATAAATATTAAAATAAAATAAATTGTAAAAATGCTAACCATTTTCTTTTGTGGGTTGGGTTTGATATATAGTCTGTAATTATCATTAGCATTATATGAAACCATTGAAGTGTATGATATGTACTCATTTAGACAGGCATGTAAACATGTGTTTGTGTGAGTTATGGTTTAGGTATTCTTTGGTAATCATTACTGTGACTAATGTATACCTGGAACACCATGACCCCAATAATCCTGTTCTTACTGTGGTTATGAAACCGTATTAGGCAATGCAAATTTCTACTATTTCATTTCCTGTTAGATGAGGGAAAAGAGTTTAAGGTAATTAAAGCAATGGAGAAGATTGATTCTCAATTTACATAGTCCCACATTGTCCTTTATTACATCCCACTGAAGAACTCAAAACACACACATTTATACGCCCACAGAGATCCTGTTCAGCAAAAACATACACCACATTTATAAACCCTAACCATCTTACATTAATATGCATTTTGAAAGTGGTGCAATAGAGCCCATTTGTTCAAACAGAGAAATATTAATTAATAACTTTTTGGATTTTCTTCTTATTTTAACCCTTTATTTTACTTGATACGAAAGCAGTGTTTTATTGTGATAAACAGGGTTTGCAGGATGTTTAGAAAATTCAGCATAAAAGTTTTCACTAATTAATCTCAACATTATCACATTTGTTCCGATTTGTTCATTAGTTCACATATTTTACATTTGCCTTGATTTGCATCCAGCCGTTTATCCCGCTGTCACCAGCTCATCTCAGAAGCATTCCTATCTGTTCTGCCTCAGGTCACACACACAAAGTTGGAGAACAATGTGTCATAAGCATTTCCATGTCCTGCTGTGTGTTCCCATAACCTGCACCACAGGCCTCTTTGATATTACAGAGGCTCTACAGAGTGATGTCTTTTCCATCCTCTGCATGTACTGTAAACGTGGACAGTGGAGTGTCTTTTATTTATGTCAAGCAATTGGCTTTTCAGCTATCATGTGTGTGTGTGTGTGTGTGTTCTGCATGTTGCGATGTGACAGCCTGCAGGTGAATCAGAGTTCAGATGTTGTATCTGCTCTAGTGAATGCAGAAGGTGAGCGAGGTATGAGTGGGTTGACACATCAATCAGGTTTATATTGGCATTAAAATACTAAGTGATTTACACAGAGTGGGTGGAGATCAAATCTCAGTCTTACAGAGAGAAAAGAGAGAGAGAGAGAAACAGACCATGTAGTAGGTAAGCAAATATTTAGCATAAGCTATACAATTACAAAAACACTTCAAATTATATATATATATATTTTGGTCACACTTTATTTTAAGGATCAGTTCTCCCCATTAACAAACCAGTATATGACTTCTGTTTCACTAAACTCCGAATTTGCTGCTTATTAATAGTTAGTAAGGTAAATTTAGGTATTGGGTAGGATTAGGGATGTAGAACATGGTCATGCAGAATATGTGCTTTACAAGTACTAATAAACAGCCAATATGGTAATAGTAGGCATAATAAGCAGCTAGTAAGTATTGGTCCCTATACTAAACTGTAACCATTTTTTCAGTAATAGTATATTAAGCCATGTAAACAATAGCTGGTATCGTTTAGATTATAAACAACAGTTTGTTTAGATTATAATTTTTATTATTTAGTGAATAATACTATTGCAATAAAATATTATAGTTATATATAATTTCTATATATACTGTATATTCTAACAGAAAGTGCAGCTTATACAGAAGTTACATGAGAGAGGTTGAAATAAAGGAGATAGTTGTTAAAGCAGTAGGTGAATGGTGACCCCTCCTCTTCTCTTTCTCTGCAGCACAGGATGTCTTTCATCCACCCTTTCCAAGAGGATCAAAAGCCCATTAAAACTGACCCCAATGTATTTTTCTCTCACACACGTAGTTTCCTCTGTCAGGTACCCCTTTTATCAACTTTGTGGAAATGAGCCCCTATTTCCTTTTTTAATGCTTAGTTCATTACTCACGCACACACTTATACATTATACGTTTAGATGAATGTCCTGCCAAATTCAAACACCCTATTTACGCTAAACTTCCTCTAGCTCATAAATTCAGACTGTAAACAGGTTAGCTCTGCTTGTGTAAATATACACTCTAAAAAATGCTGGGTTAAATACAACCCAGTGCTGGGTAAAATAGGGACAAACCCAGCAATTGGGTTGTTTTGACCCAGCGGTTGGGTTAAATGTTTAACCCAACCTTCGTAATTAAAGCAATGGAGAAGATTGATTCTCAATTTACATAGTCCCACATTGTCCTTTATTACATCCCACTGAAGAACTCAAAACACACACATTTATACGCCCACAGAGATCCTGTTCAGCAAAAACATACACCACATTTATAAACCCTAACCATCTTACATTAATATGCATTTTGAAAGTGGTGCAATAGAGCCCATTTGTTCAAACAGAGAAATATTAATTAATAACTTTTTGGATTTTCTTCTTATTTTAACCCTTTATTTTACTTGATACGAAAGCAGTGTTTTATTGTGATAAACAGGGTTTGCAGGATGTTTAGAAAATTCAGCATAAAAGTTTTCACTAATTAATCTCAACATTATCACATTTGTTCCGATTTGTTCATTAGTTCACATATTTTACATTTGCCTTGATTTGCATCCAGCCGTTTATCCCGCTGTCACCAGCTCATCTCAGAAGCATTCCTATCTGTTCTGCCTCAGGTCACACACACAAAGTTGGAGAACAATGTGTCATAAGCATTTCCATGTCCTGCTGTGTGTTCCCATAACCTGCACCACAGGCCTCTTTGATATTACAGAGGCTCTACAGAGTGATGTCTTTTCCATCCTCTGCATGTACTGTAAACGTGGACAGTGGAGTGTCTTTTATTTATGTCAAGCAATTGGCTTTTCAGCTATCATGTGTGTGTGTGTGTGTGTGTTCTGCATGTTGCGATGTGACAGCCTGCAGGTGAATCAGAGTTCAGATGTTGTATCTGCTCTAGTGAATGCAGAAGGTGAGCGAGGTATGAGTGGGTTGACACATCAATCAGGTTTATATTGGCATTAAAATACTAAGTGATTTACACAGAGTGGGTGGAGATCAAATCTCAGTCTTACAGAGAGAAAAGAGAGAGAGAGAGAAACAGACCATGTAGTAGGTAAGCAAATATTTAGCATAAGCTATACAATTACAAAAACACTTCAAATTATATATATATATATTTTGGTCACACTTTATTTTAAGGATCAGTTCTCCCCATTAACAAACCAGTATATGACTTCTGTTTCACTAAACTCCGAATTTGCTGCTTATTAATAGTTAGTAAGGTAAATTTAGGTATTGGGTAGGATTAGGGATGTAGAACATGGTCATGCAGAATATGTGCTTTACAAGTACTAATAAGCAGCCAATATGGTAATAGTAGGCATAATAAGCAGCTAGTAAGTATTGGTCCCTATACTAAACTGTAACCATTTTTTCAGTAATAGTATATTAAGCCATGTAAACAATAGCTGGTATCGTTTAGATTATAAACAACAGTTTGTTTAGATTATAATTTTTATTATTTAGTGAATAATACTATTGCAATAAAATATTATAGTTATATATAATTTCTATATATACTGTATATTCTAACAGAAAGTACAGTATGTGCAGCTTATACAGAAGTTACATGAGAGAGGTTGAAATAAAGGAGATAGTTGTTAAAGCAGTAGGTGAATGGTGACCCCTCCTCTTCTCTTTCTCTGCAGCACAGGATGTCTTTCATCCACCCTTTCCAAGAGGATCAAAAGCCCGTTAAAACTGACCCCAATGTATTTTTCTCTCACACACGTAGTTTCCTCTGTCAGGTACCCCTTTTATCAACTTTGTGGAAATGAGCCCCTATTTCCTTTTTTAATGCTTAGTTCATTACTCACGCACACACTTATACATTATACGTTTAGATGAATGCCCTGCCAAATTCAAACACCCTATTTACGCTAAACTTCCAGAAACCAAACCAATCACTCATATTTTATGCATTTTAAGAGAATTCTTTTCACGTCTTGTGAAAAGCAGTAGCCTAGATTTTATGACTGTACGCAGTACGCACACATGGCATGCGTATGATTTAGAATAACTGCTCAGCAATCTCTGCTTTTGTTGCGCCCCCAACTGGTCAAGTTTGGCACATACAATTTCATTTAATACTGATAAATGGACAAGATATTTCAGTTCTACATAGAACATTTTATTTCTACTTTTTCATTGCTACCCAGAAATGTAATTATTTTATACATTATGTTCATATGTGCCACTTTTAATATCTTCATGCTTTTATTTAATTTTTACTTTAATTCACTTAATTGCTATCTATTTTAATGGAAACAATATTGACACAACATACAATAATAATAAAAAAGTGTAAAAAATATTACCATAGGTGTTCAGTGATTAGTGGGTGTTAACACAATGTCAAAAATAGGAAACAAATAATATACAATATAGCAATAAACCACAAATGTCTCTTGCTGGTGTAGTATTCTATTAGTCAAATTAAGTCAAATTATGTAGAACAAATAAATAACCTCTGCAAATAAAATACAATTCACTAATACATATAGATTACGAATAACTAAAGAAAAATAGTAAACTATTCAAATGCATAACCAAACTTTTGAATTGCCTGTTGGCTTGACCAGAAAGAGACCTGGAAGCCCTACAAAAATCCCTGTTAAATGATTTTAAAACTGTTTTAGTGCTATATGATCTTATCTTCTTATGTGCAGTATCAATGCAACTTATTCAATTCACTGTACTATGCAGTTCATCAAGACGTCAAGAGCTCAAGATAATGTAATTACAGTAACTGTGCTCTGTGAGAGTAATGTTTGTGTGTGTGTAATAGGAAGCCTATTCACAGTATTTCCTGTGCTGGCTCAGGACCCATGGGAACACACTGATGAACACATTCAAGCAGAACAATAATGCAGAGAAATGTCATTCTTCTGCCCCCATCGTGTGTACTCAGTGCCATCAGAGTATAAAAGTGAAAAAAATATCTTTCCCTGTTATTCATTCTGTATTATTTCCCTGTTTCACTCTTGCTCTGTACCATACTGTTGTTTTTGGCCATTTTGAATCTTATTGCTGTGTTGTGACCCATGGTGTAGTAACTGCCACTTTCATATCAGGAATGTGGAGCCATCATCAGCAGTGGGTAAGCTGAACAAACAAACAGTGAAGATCTTAAGTGAGTTATCATATTTTACTAACATTAGCTGGATGGATCTTTGGCGGTGGCCCTCTTGAGAAAATAGCCGAGGCTTCATGACGTGTTTACACTGTTGAACATCCCCTGTTCTGTGGTGCCGTCACACGCAACACAGCGCGCTGAGGCCGCAGAAAGTCAGATTGGATTTGATTCCTCAGATTAATATTTAAAATGTGTACTATTGTGTCTAATAAAAGCTCTAAGTAGTAATTTTGTAAATGTCGAAAAAGTATATGCAGTCAGCAGTATGATGCTCTGGTGTTAAATAGTTTGTTCAAGCTCCTGCCATTTCATGTGGAGTGTTAATTTCTCCTGCTGAGAGAGTGTGTGCTGTAGGAGGGGGGGTCACTGTGTTTATGAAGGGGGCTGAGTGTTGATAGGACGGTGTTAGTAATTTGTCTGAGACGAGCTGCTTATTCCATAGAGACTCTTAAATGTCAATCATCTAAGCAGTCAATCATTCCCAAATGTTGCCACACAGAAGTGTGTGTGTGTGTGTTTGACTTAACCATATTCATTTCTATTTGATTTTGCTGTAACTGAGCAGTATACATTTTTTGAAGTGGTTTTGTTTTGTGATTTGTTTTGCGCCACCCCTTCTTTCTTTCCCACTGATTTTTGGTTTGTCAAATAATAATAAAAAATAATGATTAAAAAAATCCCAAGATACTTAATAGATTATATTTCTCCCATTTTCTTAATTTATTTTTTAAATGATCGTTGTCACCCTGACATTGCTGGGACACTTTTGAGTTTCGAATTAAAACATGCTCATCATAAAAGAGGTGTATTTAAATTATAGTATGCATGAATTGTATTTAATGGACATCCAGACAAAAACAAAACAGGGCGCCATTGACCTATATAATCTATAAAGACAATTTCAGTATTTCCCAAAATATTGGCATCACCATAAGATTTCTGCAGTAAATATACATGTCAGGCACCCAGTTTATTTTACTGCTAGACGCGGCAATACGTCTTCTGAGTCTGCACTGTGGACTTTGAGGTCTGCTGTAGAACTCAACCATCACCCTGTCCCCCTCCAGAGACCACACAGATGCAGAAACACACCCTCCCAGACCACACAGAGTCAGTCATGGGGTCTTGCACGCAAACCGCCCTTGAGACTGACATGTGCTCCGTGTGGGTGTTTGTATAAGAGAGAGAGCATCTGTGACAGTGCAAAAGCTACAGGAAAAAATGCCTTGATTGCTGAGCTACTAGTTATATTGTATATAATGTTGCATCTCCAAAGAGTAACACGTTCGCTCTGTGTGAGCTGGATGGGTAGATTTATTTGTTCATGTCTAACAGTCTTTAAATGCACTGAACATGCTGAATGTTTTAATGTGTTGCCTTCAGCAGTGATGAGAATGTCTCCGGAGCCTAAACAAAACACTGTTTTCCTGTGTCTCACCTAGGTGTGTGAAGGATGTCTCGTGCACGCCAGCCTCCTTTGGTCACTGGCATCTCACCCAATGAGGGCGCGCCGTGGACCAAAGTCACTATTCGTGGAGAGAACCTGGGCACCGGACACAATGACCTCATAGGTAATACACATCGGAATTATATCGTATCGACCGAAATTAAGAAATATATCGTGATATCAATTTTGGCCATATCGTCCAGCCCTAATTGTAAGTGACAGTAAAGACATGTTGCAAACATTTTATGTTATTTTAAATATTCTGTTTATCAAAACATCCTGAAAAAAAGAATCATGGTTTCCCTAAAAATATTAAGCTGCAGAATGGTTTTCAACATTGATAATAATAAGTAATAGTGATAATAATCATAATAAAACCTTTTTACATTTTTTTAATAATATTTCAAAAATTTTTGATTAAATAAATGCAGTCATTTTGAGACTTCTTACAAAACATTTTAAAAATCTTATCGACCCCAAACATCTGAACACTTAAATTCAGACATTTTCTTCTAATTTAGCAAAGTGAAAAAAAAAATGTTAAAATGAATGTCTTCTTACAGATATGATCAGTCTATGAAATCTGGAGAAAAATAAATGGCATAGTTTAAATAGATGCTGCATAATATTTTAGTTTGCAACTCAGTGAATCTGTAAAACAAGAGGTGAAACTAAAAGCTAAGCAAAAATCTGTATTTTTTTTATTGTTAGCTATATTAAACACAGATCTTTTTTGTAATTAAGCAGCAAAAACAAACAAAAGGGGAAAAAAACACAGTACAGTTCAATGTTCACAGACCTGATCTACAATATAATAATTAGTTTTTTTTAATGGGCCTGGATGGTCACATCAAATTAGATCAGCACTCAGAGTAAGATGCCATTAAGGACCTGAGCTGAGGCTAATTTGGCCATTTGATTTCCTTTTCTCTTGGTCTTTGTCTGTCAGGTCTGTCTATCTGTGGTCATAACTGTTTGCTGACAGCAGAATGGATGTCTGCTAGTAAGATAGTGTGTCGAGTGGGTCCTGCTAAAGATGACAAGGGCGAGATCATCGTCACCACCAAGAGCGGAGGTCGAGGGATGTCCACGGTCTCCTTCAAACTGCTCAAACCTGAGAGGATCGGTGAGCCACACACACAAACTCACGTATACACACTCTGTGTGCGTGTTTACAATGCTCGATCCTACACCAATTATGCTTAACCCTGACAAGTTGTAAGGTCACTTAAACACCTTCTGCTTAATCAAGATCTGCTTAATCAAAACACACATTGTTTTATACCAATTGAAGTCCCTTTATGTTTTGATGTGAAAAGAAAAAAAAAATTCTGATAATTTCGGATCTCTGTAAATGTGCTTTTTTTGCGTTCTCAACATATTATTGTGCATGTAAACACTCTCAATGTCTTTTATAGGCAAAATCACAATTTCGGTTTGATTGATTACACACTCCTTAAATGCACACACATGCTCTTTGAAGACTGCAATGGATTTTAAGATTTTATGTTTTTTGTGTTTAGGCATTCTGGATCAGTCTGCGGTCTGGGTTGATGAGTTGAATTACTATGACATGAGGACCGATCGCAACAAAGGAATCTCTCCTCTCTCGCTGAGGCCGGCCAACCCTTTGGGCATCGAAATAGACAAGTAACGAAACATTCACAATTGCGTTTGTGTTGTCCACTTACGAACTTACAAAGTAATACATTTACACCTACAACTAAGCACACGCATTGCTGTACTCAAATCACACACATGTGCTTCATTTCTGACTGTCTTTTTAAAACACACTCACATAGACCAAAACAAATGCATTTCCTTACACACTTCACCCAAAAAGCACTGCCCTGTGTTTATAGAAGTAGACTGCTGTGTTTATAAGGAAGGAGGTTCAGCCCATTGTGTGTATGTCTTCTACCTGGGTGATGTCATTGGTACACCATTTCCTTAGATAGGAAGTGAAACTCTTCCTTTCCCTGACCTCTGCAGCACCTCTAACCATTTACTTATTTGTGTCTATATATTCAGTCAAATGATATACACTACTGTTCAAAAGTTTGGGGTGAAAAGATTTTGTAATGTTTTTTAAAACCATTATCTTATACTCATCAAGTCTCAGTATAATTTGCAGCAGTGATTACTCCAGTCTTCAGTGTCACATGATCATTCAGAAATCTTTCCAATATGCCAATTTTTGTATTTCTTTCAAAAAATAAATCTTACTGTACCCAACGGTATACGGGTCATATGTATTTCATCAGTCTATTCTGTGACGCATCAAAAGACCCAGTGGGTAGGTGTATGCAGTGCTGTTTAAATGTGGACCGATCTGGTTTTCTCTGTGGTCTGTAGTGTGGTAGAGCAGATGGTCTGTGATCTGTGATGTATTCATGATGGGTCTTTATAGATCAGCTGTGTGGGTGTCTAACTATGTCTTTTGTTTTTCAGAGGGAAGGTTCCTCTAAAGGATCTGGAGAACATGTTCCCTGGGATGAGTGGAGACTTCACCAGCGAGAATTTCTCTGCCACCTGGTATCTCATGGAGAACCATTCTTCAACCAGGTCGGTCTATATACCATTTGTGAATCTGCCAAAATAGATTTGTGTGTGATGTGGTGTTATGTTTGCTGCTGTTCTAGCTTTGAGCAACTGCGTGCGGCTGTGGGAAGTCTTAAGAAACAGGCCAGTAAGAAGAATGAGGGCAGTCTGGCCTATGTGAAAGGAGGTCTCAGCACTTTCTTTGAGGCTCAGGATGCTCTTGCAGGTACGTGTGCTTAGTGTGTGCACATTAAAACATATAAACACAGCCGTAAGTAAAGACGACATGAAATGGCATTCTTGCATTTGACTGAAGGAAACAGAAGCAGTTTTGAGGGAAACAGAACAGTGTGTGGGAAGTAATATAGGGTGGGACTGGATTGTGTCCATGAGGATTTTGTTGCCTTTAGGTCATGTTGGAATCATTGTGTTAAAATTACTCATCCCATAAATACAATGTTGTAATGACCAGTGGGAAGTATAGGATCTCATTTGAGTCCCTTTTTGAGTTGATTGGAATTGAAGACTGGAAAAAAAAATGGCAATTGATCATAATACAATATAGTTTTTTGGACATTTTGGACACATTTTGTGGACTTCTGGTAAAGAATTGCAAAGCTTAGTTGCCAGAAAACATTGAGATTACCAAAATTTCAGAGTGCAATTATGGTTTAAATTACACACTGTTTTTCTGCTATCTCCCTTATATTCCCTCTGAGGAATATAATCTTGTTCTGATAGAAACGTTTGTGATTGCGATACATTTTTTTGACCTTCACTGAATACTGTAACTTAAGCTTAATTTCTTGTTTCACTGCCTGTATTTAGACCTGTTTGACAACTCACTGGGTTGGTGCCTGTATTAAGAAATAGGCCTAAAGTACAGCCTATTTAGACAATATGAATGCTAGATCTACCGTTTACCAAATTAGGTGCATGGGCCTTTTTTTCCCCCACATATCTTGCATCATTGTACACAGGTGTATGTGTCTCTACTCAGACTGCTCTCATCAGAGGTCAATGTCACCAGGCAGATTCTATTTTGAAATCTGTCTATGTGTGTAGGACTTGTCTCGGGTCACTTGTCTCGAGTCAAACAGAAGAACTATTCTTAGCACTGCGTGTCCGTGTGATTGACAGACATGGGGACGGATAACAAGGCGTGGTTGTCATAATGTTTAGATGAGGTTGTAATAAGGTTGTCATTGTGCTGAGAGGAAACGAGAGCGCAGGAAACGGAAGCTGCACTGATTCCCAGAGAAGACTCCCAAAACTTACCAGGCAGAAGTCAAAACATACCTCAGAGACAGAGGAAGCGTACCACACAGCATTCCGGACCCCGGGGGGAGCCGGAGGTTAGCCCTTACGTCATTGTGTACAGAAGTCTCCCAAATCCAGATGTGGAGAGAAAATAGACTTCATTTAGGTTTTTGTGCAAAGGTTTATCTTCCAATTTAAAGGCACTCTATAATATATATACTGTACATATGATCTGTTTGCATCCCCTTAAAATGTCTCAAATTCAGTTTGATCAAATTTAAGGTCAAAATGTCTTAAATGGTATAACACAAGTCGTAATTATCATTTAGGAGATCTTACATTTGGGGCAGAAGAACAGGAATTATGATACAGTCTAATGTGATTATTAAACTTCAAAAGGCTGTGATTAAATTAAATAAATGTGAGCGCTTAGGGATGTAATGGTATGAAAATTTCTTATCACGATTATAGTGACCAACATTATCACGTATTGTTAAAATGTGCTGGAGATGTTAAAAAAGTACCGACACATAAATCACTTCTTCAAGTTCTATATTTAAAAATCAACAAATAAAATGACTTTTTGTTTGCATAATCACTAAAACAATAACATTACCAATGATGTTCAGATTTTAAATGACAACTTGACTGACAACAGTTTAATAGCATGTTGAAGAGGTACAATCATATAATTAATTCATTCATATATTCATTTGTATAATTCCCTTAGCACTCTTTTAAAACCTCCCAGCTTTTTCGCCCTGTTTTCTCTCAAAACGAAACTACTCTACGTGCTGTGCGCACGTGAGACTGTTGCTTAAAACTGTGCTTTATGCTGGACAGTATTTATTTATCACAAGTTGCTCAAATCGCGGTAATCTAATATGGTTTTAAAAGATGAAACGGTAATAACCGTGGGGAATTTTATCATGATTTATCGTCAAACCGGTAATCGTTACATCCCTCCTGTTTAAACAAGTTTAATTAATTGAATTACTTGATTTATTTTGAGATTGTATAGGTTTGTTTTGTATGGACATACAGTATGAAAATGTCTTAAAAATTTGGTTTCAAAAACTGCATATACCCAGTGTTTGTTAAGACAGTGTAATATAAAGTTCAAAAGAACAGCATTTATTTGAAAAATAAATCTTTTGTTACATCATAAATGTATTTACTGTCACTGATTAATTATTTGCGTCCTTGTTGAATGCAGGTATTAATTTCTTTAAAAAAAAAAAAAAAAAGTAACTGACCCAAACCTTTTGAATGGTAGTGCAAATGCTCTTAAACATTAATTTTTTTTTCTCTCTCCCGCTTTTTATGTCTAGCTATCCATCAGAAGCTTGAATCGGATGGCACTGAGAAGGTAGAGGGCTCTATGACCCAGCGACTAGAGAATGTCCTTAACAGTAAGACGTAAAACCAAACACATGCTCAAAATCAAACACGATTACACAAAGCAGCTAAATTTAGGATCAGACTTGCATATGCATTCTCTTTAGACCATCAAAGCCACACATTTTACACAGACCTCGGTGTGTTTCTGTGAGTGCGTCTGCATGTGTTCGAGTCCACTCATATCCCAGTCATATCTCCATGTCAATTCTCTCACGTGACGGTAGGTCAATAAACACGCTCGTTTCCTGCGCACCGTACAAATAAACCAGTCACACACTGACATGCTTTCATCGCCCAACTCCTCCTCATCCACCTCACCACCCATCTTTACAAGTACATTTAGATGTATGTTCTTCCTCATAGCTCATAACTCTCAGCCAATCACAAACAGACTCAATGGTGGAAAAAGGCTGGTCAGACTTTTAGAGTGGTCAGGGGGCTGGTTCTTATTAAATCTGGCCAAGGGAATCCAGAATAGCTCTGACCACCCAAGAAGAGGGAGCATAAGAGATCTAGAATTTATTTCAAACCGGGCGAGAATGATTAAACCACTTTTTATCAGCTGTTGTCCTTCTACACCCTTTTCTCATCTCTTTCCATTTGCTCATTCCTCTCAGGAGCAAGTGAAACTGCTGACACCCTGTTTCAAGAAGTGTTGGGCAGAAAGGACAAGGCCGACTCCACACGCAACGCTCTCAATGTCCTCCAGAGATTCAAATTTCTATTTAACCTGCCACTCAACATAGAACGCAACATCCAGAAGGTGGCATCCTCCATGCATATACACGCACCTTTTTTTCTCTAATGCTTTCTCCTACACATTACCTTTCAACAGTTTGGGTACATGGATATTAGGGATATTTATTTAATTCATATATTTTTTAAGTAAGGACACATTAAATTGATCAAAAGTGACAGTAAAGACTTTTACATTGTTGCAACAAAAAAATGTTTTTAATAAATGCTGTTCCTTTGAAACTTTGAATCACAATTTATGAATCACAGTTTCCACAAAAATATTAAGCATCACAACTGTTTTCAATATTAATAATAATCAAAAAGGTTTGTTTCTTGAATACCAAATTCAGCATATTAGAATGATTTCTGAAGAATTTGACTCTTGACGACTGGAGTAATGGCTGCTGAATATAATAATAAATTACATTTTAAAATATATTAAAATACAAAACAGTTATTTAAAATTGTAATAGTATTATCACAATATGTGACCCTAGAGCACAAAACCAGTCATAAGTAGCACAGGTATATTTGTAGCAATAGCCAAAAATACATTGTATGGTTCAACATTATCATTATACAATTTTTCTTTTATGCCAAAAATCATTGGGATATTAAGTAAAAATCATGTTCCATGAAGATATTTTGTACATTTCCTACCATAAATATATAAAAACTTAATTTTTGATTAGTAATGTGCATTGCTAAGAACTTCATTTGGACAACTTTAAAGGCGATTTTTTTAAATATTTAGATTTTTTTGCACCCTCAGATTCCAGATTTTCAAATAGTTGTATCTCGGCCAAATATGGTCCTATCCTAACAAACCATACATCAATGGAAAATCTTTCAGATTATGTATAAATCTCAATTTTAAAAAATTGGTCCAGTTTTGTGGTCCAGGGTCACATATTTCACAAGTATTATAAAGTATTTTTGATCAGAAAACTGCAGCAGAAGTGACTTCTTTTAAAAACATTGCAAAATCTTACCATCACCAAACTTTTGAACGGTAGTATATACACCCTATGATATATAAAAATTATCTCTGAATGTTAAACTGACTGTGTATGTGTGTATGTTTTCTTTCCAGGGCGATTATGACGTTGTTATCAATGATTATGAGAAAGCCAAATCTCTGTTTGGGAACACAGAGGTCCCAGTCTTTAAGAAAGGTGATCTGATCTTCATTAATAATAATGGCTGATAACATATGTTAACGTGACACGCATCCTCTTATATACATTCACATTAGCTGGAGTGCTGTGTAAATGTTAAGAAAGATTGTCTGCATATGTGTTTGTAGTATATTCGGAGGTGGAGACGCGTATAGAAGCTCTGAGGAAACTGCTTTTGGATAAACTTCTGGAGACACCATCCACTCTACATGATCAGAAACGCTATATCAGGTGTGTGACAAGCAACTTGCAAAACATAACTGCAATTGCATTTCTAAGAGAATTGAAATAACAGTGAAACATCATTTTGTGCAGACTCACTTTATTCATCACCTGTGACAGGGATTTTTATGCTTTTTGATGCCAGGGACCCTCAAATATGAAAAAAAAAAATCAAAGTAAAAAGACCCATACTGTGTGGAAAAAGTAAACTCAAAAATGTTCATTTTAATTATAAATATTGATTTTATTTAGTGCTGTCAAACGATTAATCGCATACAAAATAAAAGTTTTTGTTTGCATAATATATGTGTATATATTTATTAAGTATATATAAATACACACACATACAGTATATATATTGAGAATATTTACATGTCTGTATTTATATTCATATAATTTATATTATAAATAAATATAATTAATATATCAACATAACATATTTTTCTGAATAATACATAATAAATATACACAGCACACATACATATATTATGTAAACAAACACTTTTATTTTGGATGCTAGCACTAATTTTATTATAACAAATGTTTTCAAAAGAAGTGCTTACCTTGGCTGCATTTATTTGATCAAAACATTTATAAGGTAAAAACAGTAATATTGAGAAATATTATACAAATTTAGTTGTTGTTGTTGTTGTTGTTGTTGTTGTTTTTTAATATGTTTTTAAATGTAATTTATTCCTGTGATACAAAGCTAAATTATCAGCATCATTACCCCGGTCTTCAGTGTCACATGATCCTGCAGAAATCATTCTAATACGCTGATTTGGTTCTTAAGAAGCATTTCTTATTATTATCACTGTTGAAAACATTTACAATATTTTTGTGGAAAGCGTGAAACTTTTTTTTCAAAAGATTGTTTGATGAATAGAAAGTTTACAAGAAAAGCGTATTTGAAATAGAAAATGAAATAGTCTTTCCTGTCACTTTTTGATCCTTCCTGAATAAAAGTATTAATTTCTATAAAAATAATAAAAGTATTCTAATTCCTACTGACCCTAAGCCTTTGAACGGTAGTGTAAATATTTTATACTTAATAATTTATTTTAAGTAATTACATTCCCTAACTTACACGACTTGTCGTTGTGTGAGGGGTTTAAGGGGGTCCTGAAAAGGACACAATTGATCTAATGATTTTGTCTCTTTTACTCCAGATATCTGTCAGATCTACATGCTCCAGGTGACCCGGCATGGAAATGTATAGTCGCTCAACACAAGTGGATCCTGCAGCTGATGCAAAACTGTAAAGAAGATTTTATCACAGAGCAGAAAGGTACGCACACACGCAGCTAGTCTGAAATAAATTGATGGTTCCTCTACATCTCTGAAGAGTGAAAGCAGTGTGTGTGTTCTTCCCTGTGTGTGTGTGTGTGTGTTTAGATAGAGAGCAGCCCGTGTGTGGTCTGGTCATGACCCTATAGAGAACAGGAAGTCCACAGAGCTCTATAGTGTGGCAGAGCTGAGGGGGGGTTTGCTGTCGAGAGAGACAGACATCGGGGAATACAAGAAGAGAGAGGAGCATAGATAAACACAGGAGATGATTGGACACCTGGATCAACACCAGCACTCATTTTTTATCAAAAGAAAGCGAGTAATTGTCCAAGTGGCTGAATGGTATACATCTTTATCTGTGAGAGAGAAACATGACATGTGTACACTATCTGGACATATTGAGTGTTTCAGACTATATCAACAATTTAATCAAGACTCAGGAAGAGCCCCAGAAAGACCTTTATTGCCATCTACTGTCAGAAAAGAGCTACTGCACCATACTTACCAGTTTGTCTTTGCTGGTAACCAAAAGGTTGCAGATTTGAACCTTACCACAGAGCGATTGTCCTATGATAAGTATTTGGAAGTAAATTTGCAGTTCGCCTCATGATTTGCACTCAAATCACAGTGAAAGAAAGAAAGAAAGAAAAAATAATAGTGTAGCATCATCTAGACCAGTGTTTCCTCATAAGCAAGGCTCAAATTTGCCTTCATCAACATCAGACCAGAAATGTTTCTTTTAATTCGAACCCGAATTGGCACTCTTAACTGACTGATATATCAGCCATGTGACGGGTTAAACGAAACCCTTCACTTTTATAAACGTGATTCATTATTAAATGCTGCCATATGTAGATGAACATTCATTGTGTCTCTCTGTGTCAGTGTGTGGTGTCGGTTTAGAGGTGGATCGGTCCTCAGCTCTGAACAGGATCAGCCTCTCAGCTCCGGTGAAGAGAGGAGGCAGCTTCCAGACACCTAAAGATGACTGTGAGTACAAAAACAGAATGATGCATACGATACACTATTGTTTAAATGATTTAATGTTTCTGAAGGATCATGTGCTACTGAAAAATTCAGCTTTGCCATCAAACGCATAAAGTACATTTTTAACTATATTAAAATACAATACTGTTATTGTATTAAAATTTTACAATATAATAGTTTTTACTGTTTTTAGCCTGTTGAGCATAAGATACTTCTTTTAAAAACATTTAAAAATCTTACCAATTTTATATACAGTTATACAGTAGTGTACATCTGGATATAAAATTATGGAAAATGTTCTGATTTGCTGTGATTTTGTTGCTTTTGTGCTGAATTTCACTTTCAGTTAAGTCAAACATGATATGATGTTTGAAACTGTGCCTAGTTAGGAAGAGTTGTGAAACTCATCGAAAACTCATTGTCAGCCGTTTCATTTCAGAAGCAGAATACAGCTGTCTTCATAATATTATATCATACATATTTTCTCAGCGTGGCACTATAAGAGCCCTCAGCAGGTGCGGTTTGTGGAAAAGCTCTCAGACGTGGTTATCAGCCAGCTGCCCAACTTCTGGAAACTCTGGATCTCTTACGTCAACGGCAGCCTTTTCAGTGAGGTAGATACACAGACAAATATACTGGAGTATATATAAGGAGTGTTAGAAACCAGGGCTAGTATAATTATGTTTTGATTACATACACATTGACTCATGTTGACTGTGTTGTCTTGGACAGACGGGAGAGAAGTCTGGTCAGGTGGAGAAGTTAAAGAAGAACGCCCGGCAAAGACAGAATGACTTTAAGGTCCGTAAAGCAGCTGGAATGGTTTTGTGCTTGTAGTCTTGTGATTAAGAGTGTGCGCATGAGCCACTAGAATTTAAGACCAATGATGCACCGAAACTTCTGAAACCGAAAATATTTGTCCCAAAAATTAATTTTCAGTTTCGGCTGAGACCGTTTAGAGGGCTGAAACTGTGGTGTATAATCTGTGTTTCTTCCATACCACATTTGGACTGTGTCAGTGTCTGTTTCATGTACATAACAGGTGAACATGTCAGCTGCGTGGGCGCTAGGGCTGGATTGACAATATAAAAATATACATTTCCCGTTCATTTTCATTTTGATGAACCATAACTTGTAGCACGGAATAAGCAGTGTTGGGGAAAGTTACTTTTTAAAGTAATGCATTACAATATTGCGTTACTCCATAAAAAAGTAACTAATTACGTTACTTAGTTACTTTTTATGGAAAGTAATGCGTTACGTTACTTTTGCGTTACTTTTTAAATCTGGACAGGGCTTGCTTGTTTGTTTTTAAAATAAAAAAGTTATATTTTTGGCAAATATAAAAGCCTTTTCACACCAAAAGTGAAATGAATAAGCCTCAGGCTGAAGGGAAAGTAAATGTACGTTCGTACTGTAGAATGCAGAAGAAGACATTTCAACACACTTCAGCAATAAACAACACACACAAATGTTGTCTAGAGTAATTTTTGCTTATTATTATGGTTGAACTGTATCATCGAAGGTCAGAAGCAAAGACATTGGTTAACATAATGGGATTAAATACATAAAGGATATTTGCGTTGTTTAACATTTAATTATTGCAGGTTCGCGTCATATTCTGAGTTGCATTATTTTTATTCATTTGGAGGAATACTGAATCTGTGTGTTTTTTCTTTTGTGAGTGAGATGAATTAATGCATATTCATATTTATTTTAGAACTACAGTAACATCTTGTTTTTTTGTGCATACTGTGAATGTCAATGGTGGCCTAAAGTGTTTGATTACCAACATTTAAAAAATATATATTTCTATTTGCACAAAACAAAGCCAATTTTGGGTAAACTTTAAGCAAGTTTGTTGTGCTGCTGCGTTCATCTGTTTCATATAAACTTGAATTGTAAAACAACTTGTTTTTTTTTCCAATTCAGTCATCTTGATCATTTACATTTAGATCCAGCTAAACCGGGATCATTGCAAATGCGGGCTGCTGTTTTTTGTTATTGATTCTGTTATTAAATGTTAAAGTACTGTTTTTTTTTTCACTTTGAGTGGCAGAAATTTTGGTCAATCCTTAGTAGTAAGGATTTATATTCATCCTTTCCTTTATTTTCTAATAAAGCTGATTTGATTTTCTCTCTTAGATTAAGTCATGAAGCTCTGTCAGCTTTAGAGATTCCTAATGACCTGCTGCAGGTGATTCAGGATTTACTGCAGGACCTGCGTGTGCACTGCCTGCTGACCACACTACAGCACACTGAAGAGGGTAAAACTATTCACTGAGCTTTTGTGAATGTCTTGGTTTCATTTCAGGCAAACAATGGCAAATGAGATTTCTGAGCTGTTCTACAGAATATTTGATTAAAATTACTTGCAGATAAGGTTATTGGTCAACACTGATCATCTCAAGATGGACTGGCTGAAATATCAGTCTGGCACTAATGTTGATTGCTCCAGATGAAAACAACAGAGGGAGCTCTAGAGCTCGCAACTAAATCTATTTTCATTCAAGTTTAGTATAAACAGCTCATTAGTTATTTTAGGGTTGCATCAAAACTGCTCTAGTGAACTATACTTTTATTCACAGAATTAACCGTAGATAAATTGGCGAACACTACTAGCTAGTCAACATCTGGAGCAGTATAAACTACATTTTTAGTAGCCAAACAAAATATTGTTCGAATATTTTCAAACCCTCACAAAATTGCAGAAATCCCTGCATCTTCTTTTTTTAGCAAAATACTGCTGTGAATTCTGCTGTCTATCACTAGGATTTTGACTTTTTTTTTTAATTTAATATAAATTAGGATGTTTAATAGTTGTATTTTGCTGTAAATTTGTAACTAATGTTGTAACTAATAGTCAACTACTTTTTCAAAAGACTAGCTTTCAGAGTTAAAATAGTTTCCTTAATACTGATGTTGAGAGAATGTGAGAAGATTTTAAATGTTTTGATTTAATGGGATTGATTATTTAATATTAAACTTTGTGTTGTTGTTTTTTAGACGTAAAGAGACTTGCAGAAAAAGAAGACTGGGTTGTGGACAACGAAGGAATCACATCACTGGTACATGTTTTATACTTTTTTAATATTTTATCTAGTTTATTTCATTCTAAAAACGTGAAAATCAAAAACCAAAGGATAAATGGTGTGTCTGTTTCAGCCGGCCCAGTTTGAGCAGTGTATGGTTCAGATGCTGCAGTCTCTAAAAGAGCCGATGGAATGTAAACCCGGAGAGATCAATGTACAAATATTCACACAACACTCATCCTCTGCCCTTCCACTGCAGATTATATGGAGAGTAATCAGTAATATTTGTGTTTTTTTTTGTTGTTTTTTTTTGTCCTCAGATCTTTAATCTGGATGTGGTTCAGGACAAAGCTTGTGAACAGTGTGTTTCTATCATGAAGGTACTGTGTGCTGTTTTTTGTGTATGTTGGGATTTGTAAATATAATCATGCCGTATAAAAATAATTTGTATGTCTCTGCTTGGTTTAGGTCTTTATTAAGTGCCTCGAACAGCTCAGCACCAAGACTGATGGAGACATCGACACCTCTCAGTGAGATTCATTTTATATAAAGTTCATTATAGATTAAGTTTATACCATTTCAACAGTAATTTTGATTTCATTTTCAAATCTCGGGTGGTGTAAAATTCTGTAAAAATATTAAAATTAAAAAATATATATATATTTTGTTTCTTGGTTTTCTTGTTATATGACACCTAGTTGACTTCCTACATGCTCATTATGCCATGCTAACTTTGATTTGGCAGACATATGTTTTTCAAATTATGTATATATATATATAGTAGCAATTAGTAATCGGTCAAAATGAAAATTCATGGCCAAAAACTAGTCTGCTAATTGCATACTCTTCTGTAGACTTAAAGGGATAGTTCACCCAGAAATGAAAATTCTGTCATCATTTACTTACCATCATGTCGTTCCAAACCTGCACGGCTTGCTTTCTTCTATGGAACACAAAAGAAAGTATTTTGAGAAGTCTCTGTGTTGTTTTTTTTTGTGCATACTGTGAATGTCAATGGTGGCCTAAAGTGTTTGATTACCAACATTTAAAAAATATATATTTCTATTTGCACAAAACAAAGCCAATTTTGGGTAAACTTTAAGCAAGTTTGTTGTGCTGCTGCGTTCATCTGTTTCATATAAACTTGAATTGTAAAACAACTTGTTTTTTTTTCCAATTCAGTCATCTTGATCATTTACATTTAGATCCAGCTAAACCGGGATCATTGCAAATGCGGGCTGCTGTTTTTTGTTATTGATTCTGTTATTAAATGTTAAAGTACTGTTTTTTTTTTCACTTTGAGTGGCAGAAATTTTGGTCAATCCTTAGTAGTAAGGATTTATATTCATCCTTTCCTTTATTTTCTAATAAAGCTGATTTGATTTTCTCTCTTAGATTAAGTCATGAAGCTCTGTCGTACTGTCCTGAATAAGCTATTTCACATAACAGATGTTTACATATACTCCACAAGACAAAATAATAACTGAATTTATAAAAATGACCTTAAAAATTAATCTTAGTACTGTGTGTCATTTCTTGGATGATCCAGGACTGTTTAGTAGATTGTTTAGATAGTTGTTCTATCACAAAATATATGTAAACATCTGTTATGTGAAATAGCTTATTCAGGACAGTATTACATAAAAAATAACATGCAATTTTCATGATCCCTTTTTTTTGGTTAAAATAATTAACATTTTCCTTATTCTGCAAGGGATATGTAAACTTATGAAGACAACTGTCTATTATATATATTATTCAGGCATTGAAAAAATAGTTTAATAACTGAATTTATAAAAATGACCTTAAAAATTAATCTTAGTACTGTGTGTCATTTCTTGGATGATCCAGGACTGTTTAGTAGATTGTTTAGATAGTTGTTCTATCACAAAATATATGTAAACATCTGTTATGTGAAATAGCTTATTCAGGACAGTATTACATAAAAAATAACATGCCATTTTCATGATCCCTTTTTTTTGGTTAAAATAATTAACATTTTCCTTATTCTGCAAGGGATATGTAAACTTATGAAGACAACTGTCTTATTATATATTCAGGCATTGAAAAAATAGTTGTTGTTTTTTTTTAAATATTTTTTTAAAGTCATTGTGCCAGAGTTACTAAACGGCAAATTATCGTTAGAGCGCAATTCCATAAAAGCGCAGATGGGAGGGGAACATTTTGCGGGTGATTTACTGAATTTACTAAGGTACACATTAAAGAACACTGACGCAACATCTCATTTCCATAATGACCAGCGCAATCTACCAAGAGCAGCGCAAATTACCGCCTGCTATATGACATGCTTTTTTTGGGCGTTAAATAATGCCGCAGTTATTGACGAGCGCAAATCTTAGTAAATCTCATTGCATGATTCATTTAAATACTTTACTCCCATAAATTTACTGTTCGAAAGGGAAACTCCTACAAATGCATATTCAATAAGGTGAGTCACAAAAATTACTCTGTCCACGCTTTTTCAACGCTAATTTCCCACTGCGTGTCTTTAGTAAATCCTGACAGTAGTTATTTAAAGCCAAATTAGGTTTGCGCTGGCGCAAGATGATAGTAAATCTGTATGAACTAAATTTAAATTTTTGTTTTTTTGGAAATATTCGGATCCAGATAAAAATGTGTCATGTTATTTTTATATATATATATATATATATATATATATATATATATATATATATATGCCGCCGCTCATTCAGTAAAGATTCAAACTGAACAGACTGTCAGGACGGACCTTTGTGCAAAATGGAAATGGTGTGAACTTGTGACATATATACATAAGGATATGACCGTAATTTAGGGCTGCACGATAAATCGAAATGGAATCGAGATCGCGATTCGACAGAAGCTGCGATTGTCATGCGTATCTTTCAGTGAAGCACGGTTCTATGATCAGCAGTAAATCTCCATCCAAAGGCGAGAGGGTGCTCTCGCGTTGAAACTCCAAATACGCCTCACAGAAGAAACCCAGAAAAGGCCTATCACTGCAGCTGAATAAACAGAAGATTCAACTGCTTTGAATGTGTCTCATTTAGAAGGCTGCGTCCTCCGGAGGTTGCATTCGAAGGCTGCATACGTCATCGAGGCTGTCTCATTTCAGAAAAGCAAGTAGGACACTCCGAATGCGACCTTCCAGTGCGACCTTCTTTCACAGGATTTCGGAGGATGCATGAGGTGTATCCTTCACTGCTACAGATAACCCACAATTCTTTGCGTCGCAGTGAACAACCGTTGTTCATTTGAAAAATGCCGGCGCCGACAGATGCACACACAAGCGCAGATGTGGTGTTTACAACTTACCTTAATTCGCCTCGGTAAAAACGGATAAACTTTGTTTTTAATAACCTCCTCCTTTTTTTCTCTAATAGATGCCTGCTGTATGTATGCTGCAGCTCCTCAAAGAGTTCTTATTATAATTTTCATTAAAATAAAGTATATTTATAATGCAATGCCTTTATCACTGCTTAAATACTATGAAATATGTTGCGTGCCTTATTCTGTGTAAGAAGCCACATCTCACAGAAGGATTTATTTCAAACACTCGACTGACGTTATGAAGTGAGTTTGGAGTAAAAATATCTTATTAAATGTGGTATTTTCACATGCTTTCAGATGGAGCAGCATTTACTACACAGAGCTGTAGTTCACTGAGAAGCTATGCAAACAGCTGTCATTATCGCGAACGATTTCTTCGATTTTTTTTTTTTTGCGTTACTTGTTAGTGAACTACGGCTATGTGTAGTAAATTCTGCTCCATCTGAAAGCACGTGATGATGATTTCCTGCTGATTACAGAACCGGCATTACTATCAAAATGCGCATGACAATCGCATTTGATTAATCGTGCAGCCCTAAATATATATATATATATATATATCCTATCTTTAGGCTGAATGTTTAAGTTTACAGTGGGAGTATAATATCAAGGTCTTCCTCTTTCAGTTTGTCTGTGGACTTGGCCTCGCCTGATCTTTTTGGAAGCATCCAAGAAGACTTCAGTTCAAAACCAGTAAGGCCATTTTTCCCCTCCTCTCCTGAATTCCAACTTTGTTCGTGTCCATCTTGTCTTTCTCTCTATTCACACTAATAATGCATATTTTAAAAAATACTGTTCTATAAAATACATACTGGTAATTTCAATATTCATATAAAATAAAAATGAATTGTGACCTGGCTTAGCAGTTAGCACATCAAGCTGTGGTGCTCGTATGGAGAAACCGGTTTGAATCTGACTTGTTGAGTACTCATTACATTCCTCCCTCTTCACTTTTTTTGATAATACATTTTCACTGTCAATATAAATGTCAGAAAATGGCCACATAAATAAAATGCAGTATGTGTGGACTGATTACTACATCAAGTAGCCCTGTGTGGTATTTTATTCACAGTAAACTGCAGAGGTGGATGTCACTGTATGTGACAGGATATTTGAGTACGGAGAATAGGAAGTGAGTATAGATAACAGCTGCCTTCATGCTGCTCTGACATGTTCAGCTCCTCACCTTATTTTAAACGATTAGTCACTGACTGAAATCCAAATAACAGTGTCGATGTGTAGTATCAGAACTAGAGTCATAGTATTACTGAAAGCTGAAAACCTTATAGATGAAAAGACTGAGAAAAAGAGAGAGAGAAACCAGGTAACGAGGCCATGGGTTTAAAAATTATCAAAACGAAACCTTGTTGATTGAAGATATTCACAGACCTCAAGTAAGCTTGAAGTGCTTCCTCCCTTCATTTAATCCCTTCTTTTGTGCTTATTCAGTAATGCTGTATGTGTGTGTGTGTGTGTGCACATATGCTTGAGTAAAAGTTTAAACCACACAAATAGAGTTTACAGTAACCCCAAAGCATATTTGGTCCCTTCCTGATGCTTAAGGTAGATTTAAAATTGGCCTAATTACTTTACTTTAGCTACAAAATATCAAAATAAATATGCATTAAAATGCCAGACATCATCTAAGAACAAACTTCTTTTTAGTAGCAATTATTTTTGCAACTAACTGGTCATGAAGGGGGATTTTTAGTGTCCATGAGAAGTCACTTCCCTTACGATTGCACAGGTGTCCTAGCAGAGCAGCCACAGGTGTACTTCATCACATCAACCATGTACACGTTCCACTAACATTTGGCAACCAGAAAGTACGCAAATATTTTTTGTGCAGATGTTGAACTGTACATATGATGTTGCTTTATAATTTGAAATGTGAAATTTTGGTTAAAATATTTGCACTATATTTCAAATAAATGCCATTTTGTTTAATATTTAATCATAAAGTGCAAAAAATAAATAAATTCAAATGCCTTGTGGGGCCACTGTATTTTTTGTTTGTGTTATTAGTTCTAAAGAACCTTTTCCTGAGAAAACATCCTGTGTTCCGTTATGGATGCCTTTGTCACAGTTTCCATCTGCAACACAGCAAACATTCAAACATCACACACAACAGTCATGTGTTGTGAAAAACAGCAGCTTTCTCTTCAGAGAGCACAATGCAGCAGCAGCTTACATGGGGTTTCCCCTAGTCTGCAGTGGAAGAGCTGCAGGTTTCCCCTCTATCTCGCTCTTTTTCTCTATTTTACTCTCACTATCCTTCACAGACTGGTTTATGGTTAAGTAAAGTCACAAACATACCCAATCATATCTATAATAGTATTGATTCAATCACTCTCAGACTATTTCTTGTTTGTGTGTGTGTATATATATATATATATATGTACAAGTAAGGGGTTAGTAGGATTTTTTAAATGTCTCATGCTCACCGAGGCTGCATTTATTGGATCATAAATACAGTAAAAACGGTCATATTATGAAATGTTATTGCAATTTAAAATAACTTGTTTTATATTTTTCCAATATTTTTCAAAAATGTTATTTATTCCTGTGATGGCAAAGCTCCAGTCTTAAGTGTCACATGATCCTTCAGAAATCATTCTAATACAACTTAATGCAAAAATCTCTATATATATGTTCATTGTAACAGTTGCTGGGTGTGTTTTTTCTGGCCCATGTAGGAGCAACGTCTCCTCATCATCCTGAGTAACTGTCAGTATCTGGAGAGACGCACGTTTCTCAATTTGGCTGAGCACCTGGAGAAGAACGGCTTCACCACTGCAGAGAAGATCGTCAGGGTACACAAACACATGCACACTTCCCTTTTACTCCAGTCCACAGTTGGCATTTTCTTTTTTCTAAGTGATAACACATGTGTTTCCAATTTATGTATCTTTGTTTCACTGAAGTGAGAATGACTCACTTAGATTGAGGAGAAGCTCAAGGGTTTTTCATAATGGCATTGCAACACACTCACCCTAAGTGGCTTTTGCGCTGTGCAGAGGAGAGGGTGAAGCCCTCACGAAAGGTTATGGTTGACCTTTCCAGTAAATGCAGATGGTTTTGATGCAGATCGTAGTGAATCATTGGGATGGGCTCAAAGGGTTTGTGTAGATCATTGAAGTGCAATGAGAGCACACTCTGCATTGCACCTTTCAGAGAGATTTAACTCCGAATAAGAGCTTGATAACTTACAGGAGAGGTTTATTACAAGATCATAAAGTGATTCTGACATATTTATCTTGGTACAGACAAGAAAAAACATTGATTATTAAAGTCGTTTTCAAAGTGATTTAGAGCTGCATCACTATTGTTAATTATGATAAAGGATTTGAACAAAGCCTTTACTCTGAAATGAGGTTTACACTGACAGTGACCGTTAGCAGACCTTAACTTTATGCAAATATGTAGTGAAGCAGAGCAGCAGCTACCAATGTGAGTGCAGAAAGGGATCTGCCTGATAGAGTTGGACACGGCGGTTGATCCACCTACTAGAAACCAGCAGCTCAGAGAACCGGCCCTGATTGAATTGCTGATTTTTAAACCACAGCTTTAGAATTTAGTATTAAATTTCATTATATTTGTACCAAACTATGAAGAAAAAAAATTTTCCCCCAGTATTTTGTCTTGTTGTCCAGTGCAAATATGTAAACATTCTTAAATCAACATACATTTACGTCATACATTTGTACATTTACTTAATACATTTAGATACAAGATTACTTAAGATATTACATCTTGTTTTTCTGAAAAATGTATCAAAATCAAGGGGAAAATCTGCAAATGGGGTAAGAAAAATAAACTTTAATTAAATTAGAATAAAGTTTATTTTTCTTACCCTACTGGCAGACTTTTTTCATGTTTTAAGTGTAAAGTTACTTAATTTTGATACATTTTTTCAGAAAACAAGGCTTGTCTTCTTATGTAATTTTGCTTGTCAGGTGACTGTATTAAATATGTTTGTACTGGAAAATAAGACAAAAATACTTAGCAAAAATTTTTTTGCGGCATTTACATAAGATTAAATCAGTTTAAGAAGAACTGTGTTATTTATGAATGGTTTGGACTGGTGGACCTTTAAAAGGAGCAAAATTCAGGAATCAGAATATCCTAAGGGATGAGCTGATTTGTGCAAAAAAATTGTGCATAGCAACACAACAGAACACTCAGAACACCAAATAACAACACTCTTGCAACCATGCACAAACTGCAGGTGTTTTGCATGGACAAAGTTTTTATATTTTCTTCAAAATATGCCAAAGTCTAGTTAAAAATCAGTAACAACATTTGAACTACTTCTCAGAGAAGATTGACACTCATCTGTTAGGACAGACAGTTCCCAGAGATTTTGTCCCCTTTTGAGATGGTGCTTTCCATTCTGGTTTTTGAGGACTTCCCTAAAGTTCAACCCACCTCAGAATGATGGACATGCATGAGTGGTCTTTACTCATTCTGCAACAAAGTGTGTGATGAGCGCTGATCGTGTGTGATGTTAATGGTTTCTTAAGGTCACATGCACTTTTTGTATGATCAGCGGTTTGTGATTAAACTGAATGCATGCTCATGTTCTTCAGGTCAGCATAGAGGCGCTGAGACAGCTGGATGAATATCTGTTTGAGACGTACGTCGAGAAAAAATCTGATCCTATCGTCGGCTCTCTGGAGCCTGGCATCTATGCAGGATACTTTGATTGGAAGGACTGCCTGCCACCTACAGGTAACACACACCTCAATCATGTGACCTGTATGTTGACAACACTCTGTGGATGTTTCTAGAAGACTTTGTCTGTTTGAAACACCATCACCCTGGAGATGGTACTACAAACACTTTTGCTAGTCTTGATTCTGTGGTTTCAGTCTGCCATCATCGCTTTTATATCAGTTTCAGTCATGGTAGAGAGTGTGTTTGTGTGTGTGTGTGTGTTTGTGTGTGTGTATTTAGTAGGATTGGGTCTGTTGGTGCATACTTGACTAAATGCAATTGGTTATGTGAATCATTTGTGAACTTGCAAGAACTTTTCCTGCTTCTGAGACATTATAAGAAGAACTTGTTGAACTGTGTAAAACCAACCCACTACACTTCACCACTGCTCTGATTTAGCTCCCAGTCAGTTTGAAAAATCATTATATTTAGCTCCAGAACAGACAAGCTAATGTTATTACACAAGAATGTACGCTACTGTTCAAAAGTTTTGTTTCAAATATTTTATCAAAGAATCAAAGAATTTTATCAAAGAATCCTGGAAAAAAGTATTATGGTTTCCACAAAATATTTTGACATTTTCAACATTGATATCTATAAGAAATGTTTCTTGAGCCCCAAATCAGCATATTGGAATGATTTCTGAAAGATCATGTGACACTGAAGACTGGAGTAATGATGCTGAAAATACAGCTTTTCCATCAAAGGAATAAATTACACTTTAAAGTATATTAAAATAGAACACAGTTACTTTGAATTGTATTCATATTTCACAATATTAATGTTTTTTCTGTATCAAATAAATGAACCTAGGTTGAGCATAAGAGGCCTCTCCAAAATAGTAAAAGAATCTTGCTCACCCCAAACTTTTGAACTGTAGTGAAATAACCTCTTTGAAATAAGAATTAAAATGGTATCGATTCAGAATATAAAATCTTACAGAGCAAATATTTTTGTACTGGAAAAATAATATAAGATTGGTTCTTTTAATTGCTCCTTAAAAGTCATATGATATTTATATTATTATTTAAATACTAGAGGGACTTATAAATGTGGATGTCACACGCGTAGAGGAACAAGAAGTGATTATTTTAACAGTGCAAAGAAAATAAATAAACATACTGTAAACATAAAAATGTAAAAATTTGAAGTATGTTAAAGGGGATTATTTTGCTTGACCTCAGTATGGAGGAGGACATTTTAGACTTAATCAAATTTCTGACAACTAGGCAAAACCATGTCACACTTGTGAAGAGAAGCTGATAAGATTTTCCTCTCATCTTCAGATGGTTCCTTACCCCCGTTTAAACTTTCTTGAACCTTAAAAAAAGCAAGAACATGACTCATTGATCTACCTTTTCTTATTCCCGTTCTCTCTGACTCAGGTGTGAGGAGTTACTTGAAGGAGGCTTTGGTCAGCATTATCTCTGTTCATGCTGAGGTGAGATGCTCAAACCTTCAGTCGACAAATCGCTCATCTCTGCTTTAAAAGATGCCCTGTTATCTTACACCTTATGAATGCCACCTTTTCTGTTCCAAAACCTTATGAGCTACTTACATAGACAGCATTTAAAAGCTTTATAGGTACAGATTCAATGAAAAAAATTAGGCAGCAACAGTGTGTTTCATTATAAAGTACCTTGTTTTGGCCAAATTCTAAGACAGCATCACATGTTGTCTTTGTGGATAAGACAATCCCAGAATTCAAAGCGACAAGCTTGGTGAAAAAAAACTATGACAATCTGCACAGTCAACTGTAAATATACAATACCATTTGGAAGGTTGGTGCCATTTTTACTGAACGTTTCTTAAGATGACCAAGGCTGTATTTATTTGTTTGTTTCAGGAAAAAACAGTAATATTGTGAAATATTATTACGATTCAAAAATTATATATATATATATATATATATGGTTGGGGTTGCACCGACTAGTCGACTTAAATGCTCTGCCATGACGCTTTAACCATGACCTTGACTAGTTGCTGGTCCTATAGAGGGCGCAACAGGATAAGAAAT